>NW_009625953.1:13238-25185 GCF_000690535.1 Cariama cristata | reverse complement strand
TGAAGTATAACTCGCCGAGTACCCATCCAGCTTGATTGCATTTGCCCAGGTGTTTGAGTGGAAATTCAAGGCAATGTTTTACGTAAAAATTGAGTCTGTTCTTCACTGCTGCCCATACAGGCTTGGCGGGAGGGTTACACTTAAGGGCATTCACACATTCACTTTTGGTCTAGGTGTCAATTTTTACAAGCCTAGTTTAATATTCTTTCTTATTGTCTGTATTTCTAGATAGCAATTTGAAATTTAAGTATCACCAAGTGAATGCATATGCAATCGGTTCTGTAAGTAAAAATATCTGTAAAATTCTCCATAGTTTCCTCTCTCAAGCTGTGAGATAGAAAGGCACATTTTACGAGTTATCAGACACCATGTCTGACATCATCAAATTACAATCAGTCCAGGCTTAACCATAATTTATAAAGATAAATAAGGTTTGGGGATTTTTTTCTTCGATCAAGTTCATCACTCCTTCGCAAAAGGCACAGACCTCACCCCGGCAGTTGACATGTCAGCCATCACCTGAGCACAGCAGTCTTGAAAGGAGGATGAAAAGGTTCTGAAAGCAATCTCAGATTACTGGCATGCAGTCCCTGGTCCTCCAATTACCAACAACTCGAAGCTGTCAAGGCATCAAAGTGGTCTGCCCAGCCAACGCTGACAAGTCCATCACAACTGATCTAGAGGATGAGGGGAACTGAAATAGCATTCAGCATAAATTTTGGCAGAAAGTCTTCATCAGGGAGAATGATCTCACAAAGGCTGAGAATAAGCATCTTCGGGAAGGCGAGAGATGGTTTTCATGAGAAAACAGCCTGGAGCCAAACTTACAAACCTCTAAGGTTTGCATGGCATGGCTCAACATGTCATATGATTTTGAAGTGCTAAGTCATAGCCAGTACTGCAGTAGAGATGGAATCCTGCCACCATGGAGTTCAGATTCACATCAATGAAATTTGGACCACTAGGGATATTTCTGAAAATTCAACTCGGGACCTTTGAAAGGAACAAAAACCTTTTTCTTAGGTAGAGCTATGTTTTTATCATCCCACTGACCAAGTGTAGCCATGGCATCCAGTTGCTATCTGAGATAAACCATAAAAACAACTCCTGACCAAGTAATGATCTCAGCCACTCTGTGGTATTTCCCATGCATTGGCTGTATGGAGATTATTCAGACATACTGAAAATCAAAATCTCCACAGAGAAATCCCTCCTAATGGAGACTGATGAACTCTGTTGATAAGGTTTGCTTCTGAAGAAAACATATCCAGCTACAGAAAGGAAACCTCCTAAGTCCTTCATCACATGCAGGACCTCGTCTGTCCTCTGGTCGAAGAGAAGTGTCGTAACAAGTTAAGTCTTTCACTAAATATTTCATGTCTTTCAGCAGAATCAATGACTGTGGCCAGGCTGATGAGTATCCACTCTGGGGAGGGCATGCCCCTGCTGAAGGGGTATTTGTAATGAAGCCCAAGATACCATTTTTAGTTTGCTAGGGCTAAAACAAATTTCTTCATGACATCAGTAGAAAGATAAATAACCTAAAATTTTTCAAAATCTTATACTCCATGAGCAAAGAAGCTCTGATAACCTGACCAGCAAAACTGGAACAAGTGTATCTTATTGCCAAGCTGCCAGACATTTTGTGGTCACAGCCACGAAACTTAGCCTATTTATTTTTGGTCACTGCTGCTGCTGAAAAGACTAAAGGCAAAGGTCATCACAGAAAGACTCTCAAGTACATGATATCCACTATTCTCTGTCCTTCTGGTGGAATATTCTCTGTCTTTCTGGTGTTGAAAGGTAAATGTACATACATGAGAGGCCATGTGGTCATTCTTCAGATTGTTAGCCAACATGGTTCTGCTTCTAAAGAGAGTATTCGCGTTAATCTAGGGAATGATAAGAGCAGCAGAACAGACATTTTGAGACACCCAGGGCCATGCTAATGCTGTAGGAGTACCTGTGCTGACAATCCAGTTGGCTGGAGAAGCACCTAAAGGGTCCCAAGAGAGTTCAGACAATCACATAGGCTGTATCCAAAAATCAATAACCATGATGGAGTGAAGAAAAAAAAAAACCAGAATGTTGTTATTTGTCTTGTTACCTTTGCCTGCTGAGTATCCAGGATGAATAGGTAGAACTGGTGTCAAAAAGCCAACGTACACCTGCATTTTAGCCTCCTCAATCTCGAACCCCTGCCAAACTGCTTTGGGAACCAACCTCTGTCCCAAAGTCTGGTAAAAGAGGATGGAACCAACAGCGGTGTCCAATGATATAAGGATCAAACACGCACAGGAATGACAGGAAGGCACCCTAGGACGTTTCAGGAAGTACCTCTAGATATTGTTCTCTCCATCACCTACTGTCACTCACCTCAAGCATAAAGACATTCAGAATACTGGTCAACAGATGAAAAATGAGGCATTTCTTCACAGAAAGGGTCGTTAGGCATTGGAATGGGCTGCCCAGGGAGGTGGTGGAGTCACCATCCCTGGAGGGGTTTAAGAAAAGACTGGACACGGCACTTAGTGCTATGGTCTAGCTGACATGGTGGTGTTAGGGCAAAGGTTGGACTCGATGATCCCAGAGGTCTCTTCCAACCAAATCGATTCTGTGATTCTATGACTTAGAATCATAGAATCATTATGGTTGGAAGAGACCTCAAAGATCATCAAGTCCAACCGTATACCTGATGCGACCCTGTCCACTAAACCATGTCTTGAAGTGCCACATCTAAACGTTTTTTGAACATCTCCAGGGACGATGACTCCACCACCTCCCTGGGGAGCCCGTTCCAATGCCTAACGACTCTAACAGTGAAGAAGTTCTTTCTAATGTCCAGCCTGAACCTCCCCTGGCGCAACTTGAGACTTCTGCATGTTTAATGCAAAGCAGAATCGTCATAGTGTCAGTAGTTTAAATTAATTAAGTACACAACAGACAGAGCAGTAGAGATCTTGGATGCAAAGCCTGTCATCTTACTGGAAGGTCGAAAAGAACTAAGGCACAACAACAATCACAGCACAGGAAGATCATAATGGCAGGGCTATACTGAGAAGCACTGGAAAGTGTATATATTTCCCAAATAATAGACAAACCTCAAGGATCTTTAATGAACTGAACTTGCCAACAAAAAAAAAAGTAATGAAGCATTCCTGGTTTCATCCCATACCATGAATGGGGAGAAAAGGTCACGCCAGTGCACTGAGATCCTTGCCACCAAAAGAAAACAGCAGGCGTGACAGTTGGAAACCTACTGAATGTCTGAAAGAACGTGAGCTTGCAGGAGTGACAGACATACTCCCTGAAGTGGTTTCTGTGTGGAGAGTCACATTTTGATAACAGCAGCTCTGTGTTTATACAGGCCTTAATAGATGAGCTAACTTAGAATCATTTGCACACAATACAAATCACAGTCCTCTTAAGTAGTATGGATGTTATCAATAAAGATCCACAATAAAATACTGAATTTTTTCCAAGTACCTGACCTTACCCAAATCAAATTCAGTGAGCTGTACATACAGTGTTATGTTTCATAAAGCATTATGCAAAACAGATAGGTTTAATTCCAAGCAACTTTGTCATCGCACATTTTAATTCTTATTTAAAGAAAGAGTAATTCTCAAGGGCTTGTTAACATTAAAACATAATGGCTTGAGATTAGAGAGCTTTTATGCAGAATTTGGTACCTCTTTTTGCTAAGCAGAAGACTGTATTTTACATATTTATGTAACTAAATGGCTTAATTTTAAATCAGACTCTTCGCTTCCATGTTGTTAAAATAGTGACTGACATCTCCCATTTACTTGATGATACTTTTTATTCGGATTTGCCAGGCTGTATGGTTGGAAATTGTAATTCAACTAAACTTATACAGAAGTTGTATTTTAAAATAATTATGAGGTGTCATTCAACTAAAATAAGAAAATTTTGATTTAAACACAAACCAGTTTTGACTATGCATTTGTGTTCCATGAACAGAAGCAAAAGCTTCTAATTAATAATCTTTCATTATAACTACTAAATTTCATCTTCTGAATTTCTACTTGAAGAAGAAATTAATTTCTTCTGTTTTCTGAAGTCCCAGTATCCAACTTCAGTTGAAGTACTAAATGAACAGGATTAGATTAAGAAACTAGAACAAGAGAATATTTCTTTTGTGTGTCTAGAGGTAGCTAATCCTGAGACAAAGAGAGTTAGAAAATCAAGTTCCAGTGCCAAATGTTTAGCTGGTAACTTTATTTCAGCTTAGCGTTTTCTCTTCTATTTGTTCTCTTTTAAAGATGATCTGCAAACTACCTGAATTTTACATACAAGTGTAGGATTTAACATATATCATCAATTACAACCTTTGAAACTATGAAGTTTATTTGATTTAAGAAAAAATACATTCAGGTAAAACCTTAATTTTAATTAGAGTGAATTTTCCTCCACATAGTAACTGGCAATTTGGCAACTTTCTACGCAGTCCAGAAAAATATTAAAATCTTACCATTCTTGAACTCCAATGCTACTGTATTACTTCGGTTTCCTAATTAAACCTCTAATTGGTTAAGAAAACCTGGAAGTTTCAGTCACATGATTATCAGAGAAGGATACTAACTACATCGCTTTTAAAAAGTTCGTAATATAAGGGAAACAGTTCACAGACTTAAAATAGTAAGTAGCATAATTCTATGCATTCAAATCATCTTGCTTTTGTCCTTTACTACAATCCAAGGTTGAAGGGGTATTGTTGGTTTATTTTTTCCTAATATTCTGATATTTTAAAAAGCACTATAAATTTAAAGTAATTTTCTATGCTAAATGGACCCTTGCACAACATCACATGGTATCAATCTCAGAAGAATTGCAAAAAAATTACAAGCCAGAAATACATTTCTGGCACTGTCATCCACACACTAGCTAGTTTGGAACACCACTAACCGTGTCTGAGCAACATGCTATCAATAAAAGACTTCAACCACAACAAGAAGTTCAACTTTGGATGTCTTCAGGAGAGAAGGATAAAAAGATTCAGCTACTTTTCAAACACATTGGAGAACAACTAGTTTGATTTTACTAAACATCACAGTTACCATAGGTCTTACGAAACTAGAAGCTTTACTCAGACATATAGTGTCAGAAAACAAGAAAAATCAAAAGTTGCTGCTTTAAGATTTCAAATCTTTTTTAGGATTAGGGATTAGCAATGTCATATGTGGACATGCATAGTAGGAGAGCTTAAAACCTCATCTTCAGCCAAACTTTCCATACATGAATCAACAAAGCTTCATTGAAAGTCCTGGAAAATCCAAGGACCTTTTGACAGGAAATAAGTCCTACAGACAGAAAGATAATTTATTCCAGTTTATCAGTTCCTCTCCTTCCTCCACTACTGATTTGAGCCACTAAACAGAGGGAATTCACTGGCAGGCAAAGACCGAAAGCTCACCAGCAAAGTTCTTTGCTGCAGAGGTCACCAAGGAGAGATGTTTAGCCGTAACTAAAGGAGAAAAGATAAAAGAAAAAAACCTACACCATTTTACTCCCATCCTCTTTATTGTAAACAATGTATTGTAAACAATGGAACAACAAAAAAAAAAAAAAAAAATGCACTTTTTACCTAGCTTACTGTGAATTAAAAACATTTTTTAAAACCTTTCATCACTAGCTCAATCTCATTAACATGGGTGATAAACAAACCTGTTTTAAATATTTTTCCTAAGAAACATAATACAAAGATAACAGTTGTCACTTTTGCTTTTCCAGGCGATTTTGTAAATGCTGCATGGGCCTCCCTCACAAATGAGTCCTCACACACATCATTACCATTTCTGAAAATCATCCACAGCCACATTCATTACATTGTCATCCACTGGCAAATTTAATAAATCCCACTGAAATTTATTGCCGAGTTAAAAAGTTTTTGAAAGAAACCACAGACACTTAAGCCTACTGTCCCAGTTAAACACTGTTTAATTCCATTATGTTCAGCTTCTGTAAGTTCACTGCCTCAAATACAGAGATAAGGATCGTGCCTACTCCCTTAGATTAATTCTGTATCCACACTATGAATGTTTCATCAAAAAACATACTTCATCAGAAAGCTTGTGGTAGATTCAGTCTGAACTACCATACACTCTTCTTTTGTGAATTTACTTTTCAACCTCAACTCCTCTCAATCTCTTCGTTAATAGCACTTATGAAATCTACTAATGTTTTAATAATACTTTTTTTTAAAGTCCATAAGCAAATTAAGCCCTCTGATCATATTCTTAATATTTACAGAGGAAATAGAGCTTTAGGCTTGAGGCAGTCAATCTACAGATGGAAAACATTAAAGGAAGTTTTATTTTAGATACTACACATCAAGGTCAGAACACTAATATTTAAAACCAGTAACACTGTATATGTGATTGATTACCATCAACGAGCTACCTCATGTATACACAGAATTCCCGAACTTCTGTGCTCTCCATTACTTCTCAAATTAACTATATTTCAATACAAAGTCACGTTATTTGATTGTAGGACAGAAGAAAGTGCAAATATCTCTATGCTTTTTAAAAAGCGTACCTTGATCAGAAAGAAAATCCAGCATAGTCTGGAGAAGGAAAGACAGATGCCTGACGCATAGAGCAGGATTGCCCATTCTTCTAGAAGCATATACTAGTTCATGAAGCAGACGCATCTGTACCGCAGCCCATCCTCTATGAGTTCCTATAAAAGTAAGCAATCATTTAATACTTTTCAAAGCTAGAAGTCATCATGAACCAGTTGGTTTTGGTTTTCTTTATATACTAAATAGTAATTTAATGACACTTACAAAAATCACGCAATGGAACCAATAATTACAAAATCCAAATCTTGTACTCAAAACAAAAGAAAAATTGGGATCTTTGAGTTTGCTTGAATATTTAAATGTGAAAGCAATTTTTCTTTTATATGCTTATCAACTAAATAAATTTATCATTAGAATTGATAAAATGAAGTTAATACTTCCCAAGAAGTAAAAACAAAACAATACACTCAAAAATAAAATATGACCTTTTTTGTACTGGGAAGTGTATGATCAAAACCAAAAACATTTTTGAAAAAGAGTAAAAATGAAGGCCTCAAAATGTGATTATTTGCTGCAAACAGAAGAATACAGCAACATATTCAGCATGGCTCACAGAAATTTGAAATTATTGAAAGCAACACTAAGAAAAAGTGAAGGTACATTGTTAAAGAACTGCTCTATTTGCTGCAATTAGTTTCAGAGAGGTAAATGATTTTGGTTTAATTTCAAAGCTGTCAAGGAAACCAGTTATACAAAGCCAGTGGAGTGACCTACTATGCTAATCCATACTTTCCCAGAGACACTTACCTTTGCTGAAATCTTTAGGATCCAATGATAAGCTATAGCCAGGGAGAGTTTCCAAAAGCAATTTGTAGCAGGCCCTCCACCCAGGTTCTGGGATGCTAGGGGCAGCGCACTGCATTGCTGCGATACGCTTGAAAAAAGCAGACTTTCGGTGAAAACCAATACGTTCATAAAGCTCAGACAGAATGCTGTAACGCTGGATTTTTTCTTCTTCTGAAAGCTGAAATTTAAAGGGAAAAAGAGAAAAGGATTGGTTTTAATCAAAATTTTAAGACATATACCTGAGTTCAAAAAATAACAGAAAGAAAAAAAATATGTAGTAGACATATCGCCAACACTACAGAAGGCCAGTGATTTTGCATATAGCCAGTCATGACAGCTTCTACTGCCAGGAAAACTTGAGCTAGCTTCAAGTTTAAAGGCTAATAAAATCAGCAAAGACAGAGCTCTTTAGCAACTTTCCTTGTCGGTAGTACTAACAAGTGAAATAGTCAAAACAGCCACTGCTAAACAGCTCCGCATTTTATGGAAGACATTTAACATGATATTCATGTGCATAATAAAAATGCAAAAATAAACCACTTCCAAAATCTATCAATTTAACAAGTTAAATATTATCATCCCTTTAAGATTAAATCTAATTATTAATCTTGAAATGTCAGGCTATGAAAGCGAAGAAAGTACTGTCACAATTTTTATGTCTCTGATTTTGTAAACCACATAATTTTCATTCCATGATACTACACATACAGACTTGCCAACTAGTGAGGAAGACATTAGTAAAAGGTTGAGCCCCGTTAGGCTTAAAGTTGAAACAAGCTTGATGAGTAAATACCAACATGTGCTTCTTTAGCTTATCAATATATTGGCACAAGTCCCAAGTAACCATTCTTTTCTCCTCTGGTTTGAATGCCAATCTTGCTTTGAAATCAGACAGCCAAGAAGAAACTACCACAGAAACTCTGGAAGCTACCAACTACTTCAAGTCTACATCCCAGTAACAAGCAACATTGAGTTCTGAAGGTGGACCAATGCTGACACCTAGTGCACAATATCTGGCCTGCACAACCAAAAAGCAATACAAAATATTTTAAATTACTCTAAAGCTGCTAACACATTTTGCAAAGGCGTCTAGTGTTATTTTTGTATGATGTTTGTCATTTTAAAGGACAGAAACAGCCTTTCTGCGACTCATTCTTCAAAACTGAAAGTATCAATCAGTGGATTCTGTGCATTTAACTTCAGATACTTAAAGCCTTGGAAAGTCAAAAGAAGATGCTAGCCACACTGGTTAACTTTTACAGAAATAATTAGGTCTTATAAATGAAGCTTCAAAACATCTTTCAGTCACTTAAATCCTAATATAATTACAAAAAAATAATCTATTTTCAAATGTCACTTCTAATTTTGGACTTACGGATATGAAAGACCTCAAAGAAGCCTCGAGTCTTCAAAAGGCACCATGACCTTATCTTATAGTTCAAATCTTAGTACTTCAGGATATGAAGAGACACAGACAGACAGACTAGCAAATCATTTTAGAAAGTCTGAGACAATTTTTGAAGCTGAAGTTGCTATTTCCCTCAGAACTGATAACACAAGATGATGCCTGATGCAAAAATACCACCCATCCATATAAAAAACCAATCCCTGTAACAAGAGCTGTAAAAGGGCAATTGCACCAAGCTGAAAACTTTCATGAATCAATGCAGCTGGAAAGAACATGAGGCACAAAAAGAAAATACAGAACAATTTTAAACCAGTTTATCAGAATCCCCAAAAGTTAACATTCAGAAAGAACATGAGGTGTCTGATTAAGGTTACCTATTCTAGCAGAAAAAAAGGGCTGTCTGGGGCAAGCTTTGATCAGGGCACGTGTTGCATGCTCACTAGCTGCCAATTTTCATGCTTGTGTTTCATTAGGTAATACTTATCACCTATTTAAATGATTTATATACTCTGCCGTTCACTAAGTCTTATTTTCTTCCTCCGATATAAAGTGAAAGTTCCAACAACAGTGGTGTCAGGGAGGAGAACATGTGAGTCTCACAATGACAGTAATTCCTTCCATAAGAAAAACAACATAACAACAACATTGGCATTTGCAGGCCACAAGAACAACAGCGCAAGAAAAAGGGAAAAAATACTGCCACAGCAGCTTACATGAAAGGCTACAGAGCTGCCAGCGAAAGACAGATGTCCTGGTTTTGGCTGGGATAGAGTTAATTTTCCACTCAGTAGCTAGTACAGTGTATTTTGGAATAATGTTGATAACACACTGATGTTTTAGCTGTTGCTAAGTAGCACTTAAGGATTTTTCAGTTTCCCTTGCTGTGCCAGCAAGGAGGTGCACCAGAAGCTGGAAGGAAGCCCAGCCAGGACAGCTGACCCCAACCAGCCAAAGGGATATTCCATACCACAGAACATCATGCCCAGTATATAAACTGGGGGAGCTGGCCGGGACAGGCTGATCACTGCTTGGGGATCGCTGCTCAGGCATCGGTCAGTGGGTGGTGAGCAATTGCGTTGTGCCTCCCTTGTTTTTCTTGGGGTTTTTTTGTTTGTTATATTTCTTTTTATTGCTGTTATTATTATATTCTATTATTAGTAGTAATATATTTTAGTTTACTTTAGTTATTAAACTGTTCTTATCTTAACCCATTGGTTTTACTTTTTTCCCAATTCTCTCCCTCATCCCACTGGGAGGGGGAAGGAGTGAGCAAGCAGCTGCGTGGTGTTTAGCTGCCAGCAGGGGTTAAACGATGACAACAGACTACAGAATTAAAGAGAAGGCCCTTAGCACGGCAAGGATTATGGCAGTTAAGATACTCCACAACAAAACTGATGATTTTCATGATGGCTTATCAATTAATTAATTTCTCATTCATGTTGGGTTAGAAAACTGACTCCACAGAAAGGATTCTCCACAAATGAAAGCGTTCTACCTCCCTCATAAATTTGCTGTCCCCATCTGGGCTTAATAAGCTCAATGGTATGGACTTAAACTGCTAGTCTTGCCAAGATGTAATGAGCGAAAAAAGAAAACAGTAAGAAACCTAACAGCTTTTTATGAATTTTTCCAACCACAGTCCTCTGTCTGTAACCAGTGACACCACGCTTAAGACAATGATAAAGTGTTGGTCTTGTTCTGTGGTGGTACTGGGCAGTTTTCTCACAGTTCCAAATACTGATTTTCTCCTCTGAATTCCTCTGTGATTTGGCCTAACCAAGACTTCACACTACACAACAAAAATTCAGTTGATTAACAACACTAGTCAGACCCTTAAGCTCACTTTGCAATGGACCATTCCTGATTTGCTCACAGTTTCATTGAGCGAGATACAATCAAGAAAAAAAAATCCATTGCAGATCTGTCCCAAGCAGCTATTTTTCCCTAGTACAACATCACAATAGAACAATGGGATTATTTTTTTTCTTCACAAGGAAGAAAAACCAATACACTCTTTAATCTCAAACTAAGTCCTCATGTTTTCAGATGAACTCTGAATAACTTTTAAAGCAGACTTACAGATGTGAAAATCCTCAGAAGTCAAGTCCTAGTGAGAAGGAAGGTAGTGATACAGAAAATGAATTGGAGTCTCCCAAATCTTAAGTAACGCTCACACTTCAGTATACTCTCTGAGAAAAATAACTGGACTTTCTGCACCGACCTGACGAAGGTTGATATAAACTGCATTCTGAAGAAACTCAGAGGCTTCCATGCTCCTTTTCTGTATTGCAAGGACTCTCACTGCCTTCACGCAGGCTTCCAGTTCAATCACACCAGCATTCTTGTACTTGAAGAGGGAGAAAATTAAAATAATATAGAAGTATTGCATCTGTTAAATTTGTAAGTATTTCTGCTCAACACAAATCAGTTATCACATCTTCCAAAGCCAGCAATTCCTTAGTGCTAATGACTATACTGTTAAATTATCAACATATGCCCAAGTGAAAATTAAGATGTCATCTAAAATGTTATTATGCAAAACAATGGTTTTCAGCCTCTTCACTCACTTCGCTTATTTTGAGACACAGCACAGCTTCAGTCAGAGTTCAGATGAGGAGAAAAGTTGGGAATACTAATACCATTTTGGATACCCTCACATATATGAAGGGTGTGGGGGGGTGTCTGCAACAAAGAAATAAATTCTACCTTCACAGTGTAATAGGTATGTAAGCAAAAAGGTCATTTTTACAGTAATTCATCACCACCTAAAACTGCTCTATCATGATAAACGAAGAGTTACTTTTGCCTTTCTACTGATTACAAAATACTCTATATAGCAGACGAAGCTGTAGCAACAGAACTTTAGTTTCACTGCACCAATTTTCTCTTTAGTTAAAACAGTATCACTAATGACAACTGAACTACAAACCATTCTGAGATTTCTAGTCATCTATTTACAAAACATTTTCTGTAAATGACTGTTTCAGTTATTTAGCTTGCTTAAGAAAGGCAGGAGACAATGTAGATGTGCATTGATCTGTTTGAGCTCGGGCAACAAACAGGCAATTTTCTAGACAAACAATCTGATCTAGTTATTTCCTCATCCAATACTGATATTGGATATTTGAGTCTGTCTATCTCCTGCT
>NW_009625953.1:3107-13216 GCF_000690535.1 Cariama cristata | reverse complement strand
CTGCTGAAGTTAAACTCTGCTCAGGTATTTATCATGTTTGAAATCTAATGGGGGAAGTAAAGCTCAGAATGAAATGCATGAGATACTCCACCAAAGCAGTTACATATTCCTCTCTCGTGCATTTATATTGGGGCAGGGGGGAAATCATTGGAGACTGAATCAATTTTAGAAGATGCTACAAAAGTTTCTCAAGCTCAGTGATAACATAAAAAATACGCAGAAAGTGCTGTTTACTCAGCATTAGAGCTAGGAGTTACTCTATCTGTAGGTCTTCAACAAACAAAAGTTAACTACACTTGTCTTGAACAGTTATAGACCAGTCTCAAGACAAAGCTCTTCGTTATTTTGCAAGTGAAGCTGCGGTGAAGCATAGTTATTACTTGCTGAGAGCATAATGTGTATTACTATAATCAAAATACCAATATCCTGCCCTGAGTCCAACAAAGTCCCATAATTTTATACTTCTAAAGAAATCATACTCTTTCTAGATGAGCAACTTACCCTTAAAGTAACATAAAAAGCTGAACGCATACTTGAGAATTATTGTTATATTGATGGATTCAAATTTATCTGAAACTATCCCCAAAACTATCACCTTTCATTGCTCCTGATCATAAATCAACTCATTCACACAATTTATTGTTTCATTTGGAGATGGTCCCTTCAACACAGATATGGAAATGCCACATCATATTTACATAGCTTACTCTAAAGATACTTTCAATATCAAACAAGAGAGATACCTGAAATTAAAAAGTGATTAAAACATAAATAACTACACTGCAATACAATTAAACTTATCTTTAATGTCGATGTGGGTACTGAGCCACTATTGCCACAGTATGAAATCTTTTTTTTTTCCCCTCTTCATATTATGAATGCAAACATTAAGCTAGCTTACTATATTATGCTCTGAACATTTGCACAAAAACCTAAAAAAATGCTCGAGTAGAGCTGAAAACTGTTTTTCTAAATCCTTTTAAGAATGCTTGTCCTTCACATTTCCTCCATGACCCCTTACCGCTCCACATGCTCTAAATACTAGCCTCCCTGAACCATCCTGTAAAATCATATCCATTATCAGCAACCTCTTCATGGACTCCTGAATTCCCCAGAGATCATTCCAGCAGCCACAGTAAATAAATATTCAGCCTACACAATGCATAAAAGCATCACTGGGGTTGATGATGTATATATCGAGGACCATAAACATATGTCATAGTTAACAAACCTTCAAATATCTAACACTTCTGCTTAGAGTGCTTTAAAAATGTAAGACAATTAATCCAAAACTTCCAGGTACTAGCAGGTACAGTAAATAGTTTACTCAACACATTGCTGGCTTAGGTGTTATCTTTGACCAAAGTTCTGAGATTCTCAGACTGTAAACCAAGCACTTAGTTCAGTAGTATAAATTATTTCTTCCATTATCATATGTTTTACAAACTTTATCGCACACGCTTTAGAAGATTCTCTGAAGCCAAAACCACAGCAGTTCATTATCCAAAAGAATTCCAGTTAAGTTTCTCCAAAATAAGTAGGATTACCTTGCCGTAGTAAGAAATGGCTTCTTTATATTTATCTATGATGTCTTCAGGACTTAGGCAATTCTTGGCACGTCCAATCTCAGCACTCGTATCTGCATTTATTCCATTTGAAGTCAGCGCACCTAGAACAGAACAGGGCAAGAAATGAGCAGAAGGACTTTTAGCAAATACTGAGTATCTAAGAAGAAAACTAGGATATGCTGCAGGTTTGATCAAAGCATACACAAAGAGTACTTGCCCTACCTAGAAAACACTAGTTCTGTTTTACTATGCTATTTTAAAGAGTACAAATGAAAAATGGATTCAATCATAAACCAGCAAATAAGAAATAATGTTTCACTTGGTAAAAAACAAATATATTCATAATCTTTTACACTTATCTGAATATTTAGATTATGAATAAAATATTAGATTGCTAAATTAGATTACGGCCACATCTGAATATGCAATTTTAATCTTTGAATTATTCCTGTTCTACTTTAAAATTGTATATCTAAAGCACACTTAAAAAAAAGTGCAAGTTTTTTATAAACTAATTATTACAACACTGACCTTCTCCTCTGATCATTTAAAACAAGTATTTCTCTTCTCTAGGTCTAATCGCAGAAAACCAAGTATTACATTGTAACAAATGCCACCACTTTTAAAAAAAAAGTAAAAAATTACCTGAGGCTCAGACAGAACAGTAAGAAAATGCTTTTCTTATGTAAAAAAGAAGGTGAGAGACAGAAAGAGTCTTTCTATACATAAGCGATAAGAATCTGAAATAGAAGCTAAGGAAATCCAGGGTATTACAAAGGACATGAAAATTTTATCTCTAAAATTTAATTTTATTGCATAGTTAACATAATAAAAATTGAAAACATACATCAAAGGCTTGGCAAGGCTTTATACCTTTTTTTATGTTACTTAATTAATTCGGAGGATTATATGGTAATTTATTTCTCCAAGAGGTTTCTCTGCTAAGATGGCAAAGAAATCTTTATGTTTCAGAGCTGGACCTAACTCTCAATAGACAGTTAAAAACTACTGCGCAAGATACTTTCTAGTCCCTCTGTTTATTTAGAAATATGTTATTTTACATGCTCAAATGCCAAAGCAACTTTTTTATATGCTTATCAACCTTTAAGAATCATACCAAGCACATCTGTAGATTAATACCTTAGGGTTTTTATGGAAGTTAAGTGCAAAATCTTTGTTAGTGATGACTGAAAGAGTACCATGACACTACAAGACTACATGTGACCATTCAGGTTTGTCGGTTTAAAAACAACAAAAAAAAATTAAAATCCTCAATATTCATGAGAAGAAACAATCTTGATTAGAATTTACAGGGACACAATCATGAAACTACATTATTTATTTTGTGCCAGTTACCCTTCAGTCTCTTTGCTTCCTTAAGATTTTATAGCCAAAAACTCAAACATCAGGAATCAGTACTGGTTTGGGCAAGTGGCAGTAACTATCTATACAAATGCAAAACATATGCAAGTAATAAAAGAAAATACTTTGGAAACATGCAGGAAAATAATGTACCTGGATCAATGAGAACTTCTTGTGCCCCTAAAAGGAGGAACAAAAATGATTTTTTTTTTCAGCTTTAAATATAGCCAACAAAATAAGCTCTTATAATGTTTTATAACTAACATCAGGCTTGAACAAAATCATAAGATTTATTAGGATCATCATTGCTATTTTGAAGGACTACCAATTATAATTCCAGTAGTCACTATATGTTAAATCTCATTTTGTTAAAAAACAAATATAAAAATCTCATAAACTTGCAATGAATTCTAAGACACATAAAGAATTGAAGAATTTTCAGTGTATAATTTAAAGCCATATCCTTTTTCTTTATTCTTCTTTTAGTTGGCAAGTTTCCGTCACAATCCACTTACTATATTTTAATATCAGGTCCTACAGTACTTAAATCTCCTTGTGGGAGCTCATTTAATCTACACAATACTCTAGAATAGCATTTTCAAGTAATTGTATCCCTTTCAATTGCCATTAATTTCACTGCATCAAATTTTCTGAACACTTGAGTCATGTCAACCCAACAAGCCAGACTATTCATATAAAATAGTTCCCAAGAGTATTGCAAAGTTGGATTACCAGATATATAATGCCTTGTTGCCCTAAACTTTGATTAAAGATGGCAAAATTGTTAAGATCAAGGGTTAAGCAGTCAAAAAACACTGCTTTATGAGTGAGACAGGACCTCCCTTCAGTAGATTTGCTCAGACTCCAGAATAGTGAAGTAGAGATTTAGAGCTAGATCAAAAAGATACTCCAACACTTCACTCAGGTGTCCTAATTCTGCTTGAGGAAAGAGGAAGGTCAGGTGACAAAATTAAGAGCTTAGCACTTCAAAAAAAAAAAAAACACGCAATAGAGAAACCCAAAACAGTTAGAAAGCTAAACATAAAGCAATCTAAATTCAGCTTATTCCACATAAAAATCACATAGCCAACAGACCATGGCCAGGTTCCCAGCCAACAGGAACTAAGCAACTCAAGATCTTCTTCTACACTGAAGGCTGCAGAGACTAACCCAGCCACTCAAGGGGACACAGCCTTAAGCTCTTGCCCTACAAACAAAAGGTTTTATGAACATGAGAAGTCATACTTCTTTAAAACATCAAAGTTCTCTTCTCACAATCAGCAAGACACTGCAGTTCAAGGGATCATGGCAATGACCAAGGAAGAAACCTGTCTTTGGAGCAGGCAAGATTCCATGTCTCCTTCCATCAGACAAGTACTTTAAACACTATGTTATCAACTAATTCTCTTTTGAATGAGATATTCCTATCAAAGGAGTTGCAAAAGAAGTCGAAGGGTACACCAAAGAAAACCCCAGACAATATTCTGCTGGTTACAGATAAGTATGAAATATATTGCGATTCTGCTTAGTAGGAGAAAAAAAAAAAAAAAAACCCCCCACAACACAAAAAAAACACTGCCCTCTTAAGCTTGTGCCCTATATTATACAAAGAGAGACGATATTAATGCTTCTCTTTCCAAAGCTGTTTCTATATAAAGCAGACATCGCAACATTTTTTGAGCAGCCAAGTCCTGTGCTGCCAAATGGTGGAAATCATAGGAGATTGAAGAGAAAGATGTTTCTCTTGACTGGGTCTGGGCACAAAGGCAGCACCAAGAAACCCCATCCTGTAAAGCCTGAAGTACAGGCACAAGAAGAGGTGCAATTCCAGACACACCAGGAAGCAATAAAGGTAACTCTCACACCTATATGCCTCAAAAGTAAGCACAAATTGAATGTCAGTTCCGAGTATGGCATTTCTTGATTTGCACAGAATTTGGAACCCCCTTTTGTTTCTGGCTTTATCCTACAGAAAGATACACTGAAATTTGTTTCCCAGATTAAATACTGTCCTCACAAAATTAATTGTAACAAAGTAGATTATAAACAAAGGTGTAGTTTGAAAAGATTTTTAAACGAAAGGCACTGCAGAGTCAAAAAAAGGTAGTGAAAAGAAACTTTCAGAAAACCTTGTAGGAAAAAGCCACCACAACAATAGCTGTTCAGCTAGACAGAGTTCAGCAGTTCAGATCTCAAAACATTACGAGATTATAAACAGAGTTAGGGAACACTATCTAATGGACCATGAAGTAATAGTTTCACCTGGAAGGGATGACAAAAAACCTGCAATCAGTTTTTCTTCACACAAAAGTCATTTGAAAAATCTTGTCATATGAAACTAAAGCATTTTTAAAATACGACCACACTAACAAGTTTGCAAACAGGCCTTTAAGTTACAAGACAACTTATACAGAGAAGCAGCAACGATACACTCAAAATATATTTTATTCAATTATTCTGATAGCTGTGACTTATTTGTCACCTTCTTTAGTAACAAGGAATACCCATTACAAACAGATTGCAATATCTACCGTTAAATATTCATTGAAAAGTGGACAAAGGTCAGTAACTGTGTGAAATTATACTGTAACTGCCAATATAAAATCCACTCATAGGTCATGGGACCAAATGCACAGATTTTAAATGACTAGGTATGAAAAATTAGTATTCTTTCCTGAAATAAGGCAATTTTACTATCACAATTATCTGGTGTCAACATAGTTTGTAATAAAGATAATACAAAGGAAGTATTTACTAGATCGTGACTTATAGATGAACAAAGATGGGTAGCTTTTTTTTTTTAGATGAAGGAATTCATTTTGATCACATTGCACACAAGAGTACTTAGCACCAGCACTTAAACCCAGCTTCTCTTTGTTTCAGTACTGTGTAAGAACCAGAGTATACACCTAGAAACAGCTGTGCTGGGTTAGACCAAAGGCCCATCTAGTTTATAATAATCAATAAATTTTTCTTTCACTACCCTAACCAGCCTCTCCTGGAAACCAGAGAAGCTTTCAGGAGCCTTAACACTGTGGTCCAAGTGTTGGGTTATGCAATTAAAGGCTCAGCTCCACAAACACAGAGGAACTGTGACAGTGACAATCAGCTGAACCCCTGATCAGAGCCAACAGAGCTGTCCGAGGGTGAAACCCACCAAGATCAGTTAATATGAGCAGCTCTCTGGATCACCTTACAGACAGATTGGGGAGGGGTTACTGCCTACAGGGATACGGGGTTCATTATAGGATACGGGGCAAGACTGTCTTGGGATAGTACAAGATTTCTTATGGGATGTGCAGGGAACGAACCAAAGACAAGGAAAAGGACGGATCAAGGCAATTTACAGAACAAGCATGGAAAAACAGAGGAATAGGGGGAGTGCGTGTGTGTGTGTAGGTCTAGGTACCAACAACTGGAATGGGGCCCTTGGTCTCAGAGGCTTGTAGGTGCAGGTGCCAGGAACTGGCGCAATCCAGCAGCCAGCTACTGGATAGACTGAGTTACTAAAAGCAGCTACCGGATGGATCCATCCGTACTACTAACAGGCTTTCATCCTGATCAGCCGGAACGGGGAGCAGGATCAGGCTGTGAGTGCTGCCTGTGTTCCTATGAGTGCTGTGTTTCCTGTCCGTGTTGACCTGCGTGGCTCTGTGTACATACACTCTGTGTGTGCCTGTACGCCTATTGGGAATGCAAGCTCAGCCTCATGACTGGCTGGACCTGGGGACGTGGAGTTGCAGCAGCTTTGCCTCTATCACACTACCAGATCTGCTAACTCCTAACAACAAGGAGTTCCACGTCATACCTCTGTATACACTGGATAAAGAATAATTCCTTTCATTTGCTTTTCCATCTGCTAGCTCTATTCGAAGTCCTCCAGTTCTTCTGTTGGAAGAAACACTGAATCTCTGATCCCTATCCATCCTCTTCCACAAGGTTCACCATATTACAGAGCTCTCCCATATTTCTCCTCAGCCATCTCTTCTACAAAACTGATGAGTCTGAGGCAATTCAGTTATTCTTTGTACAGAAACCGTACCAAGATCATCTTTGTTGCCAATCCGCAACCTCCTTCCAGTAGAAAAATGGGAGACAAGGAATATGAACACCCTTTGGGGATGGAAAACAGAAATGGCATAAAATATTCCAGATGCAAGTGAACCACAGACTTGGTTTTTTTCCTCTGTTAGTCTCCTATTAATTTCTAAAATATTTTAAGCAGATCATTTCTCAAAGAATGTCTACCATCAATGTTAATACAATCCTCAGACTAGTTGTGCAACCTGAGAGTTTAGAAAAAGTATATTAAATCTTAAAAATTATGTTGGTTTATTGGTATTTAGTTAACCAAATCTATTTATTAAATGTTGACTTTAGAATAGCAAAATACCTCTGAATAAACGTACCTAACATTCTCCCTCATACACGCAGCTCTCCCACATCATATGTACTTTATGAAAACTGTCTGCATCTCCTCCAGCAAAATTCAAACTAATGCAGACACTACCAATAATCACATTAAGAGATCAAAAGCTTTGCAACTCTATGCAAAGCACACACGTCAACATTAACACCAAAACAGTAGAAAAGTCATTAATGTAACAATCTTAAAAAGAAATACAGCTGTCCCCTCCCACCCCTCTCCTTTTCTAAAGGAGTTTATCCTGTCATTGGTACAATTTTACAGAGTTAGGAAGTATGGAGGAAGTCAAAATTCAAACTAATGCAGACACTACCAATAATCACATTAAGAGATCAAAAGCTTTGCAACTCTATGCAAAGCACACACGTCAACATTAACACCAAAACAGTAGAAAAGTCATTAATGTAACAATCTTAAAAAGAAATACAGCTGTCCCCTCCCACCCCCCTCCTCCAGTTTATCCTGTCATCGGTACAATTTTACAGAGTTAGGAAGTACGGAGGAAGTTTTCAGATGTTCAGTGGTGACAAACAGAATAAAAAAAGAAATCCTGTCCTTACCTGGTCTGTGCCTGTTGCCTGCCTCAGCAGAAAGAGAACCTCCTTGTGCCCTGCGAGATCCAACTTTACCTCCAGTACCACCTGGATAATGATAGATGACTGACGCTGAGCATAATCCCTCAAGAGCAGCTGTAGAGTGAAGAAAAAAGCCAACAGATTGGTAGAGATACTTGCAAGAAGTGAAGTATCATGTACTAAAGTCTATTTACACAAACATAAAGCACGCCTCAAATTGGAGACCTAGAGACTACAGTCATGGAAAAGCCCGAGATACTCAATGTCCTTTTCACCTCTGTTTTCACTGGTAAGGTTTACCCCGAGACCTCCCAGGGCCCCAAGACTACTAGCAGAATCTGTAGGAGTACACACTAGCCACAGGAGACGAAGAGAGACATACGGAGCACTTAATCCAATTGGACGCAAATCCACAAAACCAGGTAAGATGCACCCATGGATGCCAAGAGAGCTGGCCAATGTGAGACCACTCTCCTATCACCTCCAACAGGTCATGCCGGTTGGGGGAGGTTTATAATGACTGGACAAAGGGAAACATTGTACCCTTCTTCAAGAAGGAAGTCTGCAGGCTCCTTGGAAAGGCTATAAAAAAATCCTTCTGGAAGTCATTTCCAACCACATGAAGGACAAGAAGGTGACTGGGAACAGCACACATTGATTTATTAAGGATAAATCAGTCCTCGGCAACTTCACTGCCTCCTATGATGAGATGATTAGCTCAGCGGACAAAAGAACAGCAGTGGATGTTGTATATTTTGACTTTCACAGGACCTTTGGACATGGTCTCCCATAGCATGCTTATAGCCCAATCGATACGATTTGGATAGCTGGCCTATGAAGTAGGTGGAAAATAGGCTGGACAGCCAAGCTCAAAAGATTGTGATCGGCAGTACAAAGTTCAAACAGCTGCCCGTTGCTAGTGGTGTCCCTCAGGGATGAATACTGGGGACAATCCTCTAATGTCTTCATTAACAGCCCGGATGATCGTACAGAGCACTCCCAGAAAATTCCTGAGTGATACCAAATTGGGGAAACAGTAGGGCAGGCCTTCAATGCAGAGAGAACTTGACAGGCTGGAGATATGGCCGACAGGAGCCTCATGCAGTTGAAGAAAGGCTCATGCATCTCAGTTGGGATAAGCCTATGCAGCAATGCAGCCTGGGAGCTGACTGCCTGGAAAGCAGCTTTGCAGAAAAGGACCTGGGGGTCCTGGCGGACAACAACTTAATGGCAATTAATAGTAGGTTCTTGCAACAAAGGTGGCCAACTGCACACTGGGCTGTAATAGCCACAGTGTAGCCAGCAAGTGAAGAGAAGTAATTATTCTCCTCTATTCTGCATCCAAGAGACCACGTTTGGGGAATTGCATCCAGCTTTGGAGTCCCTAGTACTAGAAAGGATTTAACATCCTGAAGCAAGTCCAGTGGAAGGCCATCAAAATGATCAGCGGGCTGGAGCCCATGACATACAAGAAGCAGAGAGCACTGGCTTTGTTCAGCCTTAAAAAACAAGAGGCTAAGGAGAGATCTTACTGTTGTCTTTAAACACCCAGTGGGAAGGTACAGAAGAGATGGAGTCAGATGTTTCTCAGAGATGCAGTAATTGGATGAGCGTCAATGCAAGTTGACACAGGAAATTTTACTTTAATGTAGGAATAATTTATGTTTTGTTACTGGGTTTTTTAAAACTACAAG
Organism: Cariama cristata; assembly: GCF_000690535.1. NCBI lineage: Eukaryota > Metazoa > Chordata > Aves > Cariamiformes > Cariamidae > Cariama > Cariama cristata. Next base: position 3,591 of record NW_009625953.1, on the reverse strand, counting down.
CAGCAAAACATTAGAACAGGTTTCTCAGAGATTGTAGAACTTCCATCCTTAAATATACCTAAAACTGAACAGGTCCCTGAGCAACCTGATTTAACTGGATGTAATATGAGCAGGAGAACAGACCTGGGGACCTCCACAGGTCACTTCCAAGCCAAATGATTCTATGAGTCTGCAAGTATAATTTGGCAGTCCAACAGATAGGCCTTAAAATATTTTCATGCTCTGCACAAGGAGAAAAGTTCTCCTTTCCTGCTTGAAGAATCCTGAGCCATTTAACCTTTTGGAATAGCAGAAGGAAAGAAGCGGAAGGTCAGACAGTGTTAAGGTTTTCATAATATGTAACCTACAGAGCCATTAGGAAGATAAATGGATTTCCAAGTAGAATGAGAAAGGTAAAAGCAGAACTGGAGTCAGCAATTGTCCTGAAAGGGTATGAAATTGAGACACAGAAATTGTGCTCAAAGATCACTTGTATATCCAATAA
>NW_009625953.1:0-3076 GCF_000690535.1 Cariama cristata | reverse complement strand
CAGGAATGAAAAAAATAGAAGGAAAGGATGAAGGAAAAGGCAGGGGAAAAAAGTGAAGCCTAGGACTTAATGTGAAAGGAAGGAAGTTATGGCAGCGAAAGTTAAACACTTGTGGCTTTGGTAGATGTAAAGGCAAAAATGTTTTCCTAACAGTCCACAGTAGATACCCACAGGAAAGATTTTTTAAACATCTGTACAATCCACTGAAAAAACACAACCACTTTCCAAAGAATCATTAAAAAGTCAGATGCAGGAGGTTTTTTTAAGTACATGCTTTACTACAGTAACATATTTTATGTTGCAGGTGGTCTTGAACACATTTCTTTCTCATGTCTTATTAACTAATTTTTATTTCAAGTTAATTCTTAGTCATACCTGGTATTCAGATTTTGGTCACCAAAATCATTCCTACTTTTCACAATACAGAAGGAAAGTTATAGAAGATAGTTCTATTTACTTGGTTTTAGCAACTAATTATTTGATTCACTATCACCACTTAATCCTACCTCCAAGCCACAGAAAGTCATTCACAGACCGCAGAAGTTCCACTGCCATGTGATAATGGACCAAGGAATCTTGTAACATGCCAGCTTGTAAACACAGGTCACCAACATGTTTCCGCATCCGGCCTTGACAACGCTTCTTATAGTGTCTGCAAAATAAAAAGGTACAATTTGCAGTTATTTACAGGAAACACTTATTTGAGGTAATAAACACCTAAAGTCAATTTTCTTTCCTCCTTAATAGTAGATCAACATTAATTTACTGTCTTTCTCTGAGCAAACACCCAGCATGAATTCTAACTAGTATAATACAAAGTAAAAGAACCAACAATTTGAGGATATATTGAAAAAAAAAACAATGCATCACGTATTTCGGCTACGTAACAGTTTCACAGATAGCATCACAAAGTTAAAAGACTGCACTTCAGAGCACTTTAATAGCCTTGTCACAAATGAAATAAAACAGAATCACAGAATTGCCTGGGTTGGAAGGGATCTCGAAAGACCATGTGGTCCAATCTTTCATGGCAAAGGGAGCCTAGATGAGATTATCTAGCACCCTACCCAGTCACATCTCGAAAACCTCCAAAGCAAGGTTCTTGTAGTCCTCAATGGGTATTTGGTTGCCTTTCCATAGCTGGTATGCTGCTTTTTTTGCGTTTAAGTACACCAAAAAGCTCATTGTTAAGCCAGAGTGGTCGCTTGTTCTGCCTTCTTCCTTTCTCTCAGTAGGGAATGGACTGTTGTTCTGCTTCCAGGAGGCTGTTCTTGAGTAACTCCCAGCACTCACAAGCTCCTTTGCCCTCCATGCATGCTTCCCATGGAATCCCTTCTATCTGGGCTCTGAACATATTGAATTTGGCTCTTAAAACCCAGGGTCTTTATCCTGCTACTGGTCTTCAGTGTGCCCAGCAGGATCTTAAAACTCCACAATGTTGTTGTCTTGTATCCATGTATCCAGTTATGCTGTCAAGCAAGTCTTCTTGGTTTGTGAGCAGTAAACCTAGCACAGCACTGTTCCCAGTTGGCAGGTCCAACATCTACAGCAGGAAGCAGTCCTCAATGCATTCCAGGAAACTGATGGGCAACTCATGCATTGCTGTGTTGCTTTCCCACCAAGTGTCCATGTAATTGAAGTCACCCACGAGGAGACGGTTCAGTTGGCCCGAGACTTTCTTAAGCAGCTTCAGTAAGGTTACGTCAGCCTCATCATCCTGACTGGGAGGTTGGTAACAGATATCTGACATAAGGTGTCCCTCGGTGACAATCCCTCTAACCTTGATCCAAAGGCATTCGATAGGACTTTCATGGTCTCCATAGCTCAGCTCCATACATTCAAATTTATCTTTCACATGAAGTGCAATTCTATCCCATCTTCTTCCTTTCCTATCTTTCTGCAAGAGCTTGTAGCCATCCGCTGTGGTCTTCCAGTCATGTGAGTATTCCCACCATGTTTCTGTGGTTCCTATAACAGCATAACTCTCAGACTGGGCATGAAGCTCCAGTTACTCCTTTTTGTTGCCCAGACTACTTGTGTTGGTAAACAAGCACTCGAAGTGGCTGAACTTAGGATTCTTGCCTTTGGTGAGCATTCCTAATTACTCTCATAGGTGCACTCATCTACCCCGTTGCTTATGAATATGCAGGTGTCACAGTTTTGGACATTGCCACCCCAGCTTCATTAGTTTAAAGCATGATTCATGAAGTCAGCCAATCTGCTAGCAAAGATTCTCCTGCCTCTTCTCGGTAGGTGGATCCTATCTCTCCCCAATAGGCTGTATTCATCAAAAATCTCCCCGTGATCACTGAAACAAAAACCCTGGACCAACATCAGCCACAAAGTCAGGTACTGACCTGCATGATGTGTTGACTTCTGCCTGCACCCCTATCTCTGACTAGCAAGACAGAGAAGGAAATCACTTGCACACCTGTACCTTCTCCTTGCGCCTCAAGGCTCCAAAGTCCTGCTTGATCTTGCCCAGGTTTCGCTTTATCATGTCATTGGTGCCCACACGGAAATGAAGCAGATGACAGTAGTTTGTGCTTTTAATTAGCTGTGGCAGTAATGTCCCTCTGACATCCCAGATCCTGGCTGCTGGCAAGCAGCAAACCTCCCTTGACTGTATACCAGACCAGCAGATCGGTGCCTTGATGCCTCTCAGGATTCACAGATTACTAGCACTTGCGTGTCCTTTTGCAGCTTTCACTATGTGCTGCTGGTGCGGCTTCGCTCTGTGAATCTTGCTCATGGGTTTTGTCCACTGCCAAGGTTTTATGTCTGTTGCTGGTTGGTACACACAAGGACGGGGTGTGAAGTGATACCCTGTTCCTATGGGTCACGTCCTTCTCCAAGGTGCTGTCAGTTGGCTGTTGAAGCTCTTTCTCCAGTAGCCTCTGGAGGTCAGCGCCACGGGGCCCTAGTCCCTCTGGCAAAGCCTCCAACACTACTGTATCTCTTGTTCACCCTCTGTAACACCGCCCAACCTGCCAGCTCCCTCCTGCAGCTCCTGCTCCCGCGGCCCGAGCGACCCCCGGAGCACACCTCGCCCAGGAGGAGCTGCCACCCCGCTCCA
>NW_009625952.1:0-21436 GCF_000690535.1 Cariama cristata | reverse complement strand
ACTAATTTCCCCAAGCTGAGTCTGTTTTGACCGTGACAGGAATTGATGAGTGATCTCTCCCCGTCCCTATCTTGACCCACGACCCTTTCGGTCTATTTTCTTCCCCTGTCCAGCTGAGGAGGGGAGTGGTAGAGCAGCTTTGCTGGGCACCTGGCATCCAGCCAGGGTCGACCCACTACAGATTGCCTTCTGTGATGATACAAAACCTAATTGTACAATGATTGCTGTTACGCGATGGAGCTCAGTTTTGTAGAACTAGAAAGCCCTTGAACCTGAGATGCTTAAATTAAGCCCATATTTAGGGCTCAATCCAGTTTGATGAAGACTGCATCTAAATTTCCATGGACTTTGTGACCACTCAAGAGCTCACAGAAAGTGCCCACTTGTTAGCAGTGACAAGCTTTTGCCTTTCTGTCAACTCCGGTATCTCAATAATGTGATTAGATTAAAGGAGAAAGAACTGTCTAATGTTTACAACATTTAACACAGAACTTGAGAGGTTTGAGTTCAGCTATTTATCCTGCCAGATCTTCTTCAGGTGACTTTGAGCAAGCAATCACTTTGTGGTTTTATATCAGCACAACAGCACTCACCCGAGTGAGGTGGCTCCTGGAGTGAGCCCTAATGTGCTCTTTGGACTTTGCTTCTCATTGTCATGTGCCCGCTGAAGGCAGCCTCAGCTTACCCCAGCTCACTTTGCCTACAAAATCCAGCTGTCCTGTCAGTAAGCAACATCTGGACCTTACTGTGAAGGAACATGGGAAGCACTGTAAGGAGGATTCTGTTGTCTGCTCATCTTCAGCCCCATAACCACCTGGCAAGAACAAAAGCCACAGTTGGAGGTTGTCAGATCAGACCCAAAATAAAGTGGCATACAGGAAATTGTATATTCAAATACAAGGCTTTCCAGCACTTTTCCCTTAGGAGACCAATTTGGGTTTAGCCCAGAACTGACTTTGAGAATTGCAGAAGTGAGGTGGCCGTGGAGGTTGCTCACTGACAGACAGCGCAGAAACAGCCCCTGCCATGGACCGGGGACAGTGGCAGTGCCCTGACTAGCGAGGAAGTGTGAGTTCTCTCCAGAAATGGAAGCCGTAAAAGTCCTGCTAACACAGGGTCTCCTCATCTGTTGGTATCACGTAAATTGTTCCCCAATTTTTTTTTCATGGTAGACATACATTGCTTCACTAAATCATGTTGTAATGTGCTATAAGCAACTGAATACTACGATAAGTAACTCCTCCCTTTCCTATTGTCTCCAAGTATTGAAACTTGTAACAGCAGGTTTTGTAACTTTCTCCCTATTTTCTGTGGATATATTACGGTCCTTCTTTTTCCTCTGGCAGGTTAGCTGGGTTAGGACATGCTGACGCTTCTAATTATTACTCTGCTTAGCTTAGGAATGAATTGACTAAGGTAGTATATTTAAGCAGAAGCACTGCCCTACAAAGCCTGCTCATTCAGGTGTCCTAAAAAGGGCAATAGGAACATGTAAACATGTGTAACAGTTACCATCATAAAAATTTCCAGATCAGATTTAGGATAAATAGATCCTGCTAGTTCTCCTTTGCCCTTCAACTGTATTTAACAGTGAGATCCAAGGTGTAAGTAGGAGGAAGCTGATTCGCAAAGCCACCTGAGGATACCTGGCAGACACAGGGATGTGAAGAGGGAGGTGCAAGTGTGCACAGTTGAGCAGTGACCCTAGAAAGTGTAGAAAATTGACCACTATTTTATGATAAAGCATAAGTCATTTGTGTCCTCAAAATCATGTTATGTGCCTGGGATAAGGCAGCAAGCACCAGTATTTTAACAGCTATCTTTATTTAAGCAGAAGACAGAAGACAGGGCTAGAAAGGGAGAGATGAGGTGACATGAGCAGAGTTAGCTTCATTGTATAGGAATGCTGACAAAGGCACTCTGCCTCTGTTTTAGTCCCTGGAGAAAGTGTATGTGGACACACTTGATCCAATTTTCAGCTATAAATCAGTATCAATCAATCCACTGTAGTCAATCCATTTGTCATTTTCACTTGCTTCTGGTAGTTACCAGGGAAATTGGCTCAGTTTTCTTCTGAAAGTTCTTTGCATGAACGTTCCTTCCTATGAAAGTGCGTATGTTGGAGAGAAACAGAGTAATCGGGCATGAAATACAGAGAGAGAAAACGGGAAGTGAAAGGAAGAAGGAAAGATAAAAAACTAAGGAGAAAAAAAAGAATATAAATAAACCAGAGAAGATTATATAAGGCAAATCCAAAAGAAGAGGTGTTTCCCAGAATCTTTTGGCCTTGTTATGACTGCAGCCACAACAAAGAAATTTGTAGATCCTTTTGGCTTGATATGCAGAGACAAATCCCATCCACTCCCAAGCAGCTATTCTAATGATGTCCAGAATTTACTGGAGGATGGCAGCTGGGGACGAAGGGACTGTTAGCCAGAAAGGAAAGATAGGCTAGAAAAGAGAGAAAGAAAGGAAAAAGAACCTAAATGCCATTAACTAAGAAGGGAAAATGGCAATAAAAAATAAAAGAAAATGGGAGAGAATATAGTTGTTATAGCCAATTCTGTATCATTGTCTTTCTCAAACCTATACATAAATGTTCCTGTACTCTCACATACAGCCTCTGAGTGTGTGTGTGCACACATGCATATTTTTCTACCTGGCTCTCTAACGGTGCTCTAGGGTGAGAGAAGACAGGAAAACTATGGTTAAATAGCTGTTTTCCAGGGATTTCCAGCAATTTCCCTGTTAGATTTTATGCCAACTATTCGGACTAGATCAAAGGATCAGATAGCTAATATGTGAAGAAGAGGACAGTACACCTGAGGTCTGGAGAAACATATGCTTAAGAGTATGTGGGAGAAAAGGAAGGGCAAAAGAGAAAGAAAATGGTAGGTGTGATGTCAAAAGCAGGTGGAAAGAGGAGCTGTACTCTTTTTAAAGGAAGACAATCATTCACAGGATTGAACAGTGAATTTCAGCTACTTTTCTATGCAATACTCTGAAGAAAGCAAACAATGCCTCAATTTTCAACAGAAATGCCCTGAAAGGGCAGAGTTGTTGCACTGCAATACCCAAAAGAAAATATCACCTTGTGTTGTTTCTGGCAGTCTCTCTTCCAGGGCAGGACTTACTGTAGGTCTGTGTAAGCAAACCAAGTTGTATACATGAAAATATTTGTATTCCACATGACTGAACTCTTCTGCGCTATGAAGCCAAGTTAGGAATCGCTGGATATCTGTGGCTCCTGGCACAATAAGTCGTTGGTGTCAGAAGAAGCCATTGATATTGAAAGAAGCAGCAGCAATATTGTCACATGCTGGAGGAAGAATTGAAAAACAACTAAAAAGCAAGAGAGGAAGACTCTGAACATAGCAAATACATATTTAGAGCACCATCACATTATTTCTATCATATCATGCCTTTCTCCTGCATTTTTATATATTAATGCTTCCTTAGGTTGGGATTTTTAATCTGTTCTGCTCCATTGCACAGTTATATCCACCCTGAACTCTTCAGAGTATCTCTGGTTCCCTTAATGTCTAGCGTAATTCTCCATTTCCTTGAGACATAGCCAGACTTCTTCTCTAGTCTGTAGCAAAGGATCACCGAATCCAATTGATTTACATTTTCCCACCCTGACTCTGTAGACAGTTATATCAGACCTCTTTGGCCAAGGTCTCTCATTTCTAGTTTTAAAGTGCTGATGTTAATACAAAGACATTTTTATATTTTTATTTTACAGCTAATAGTGAAGTCGTTATTAACCCCTTCTAGGTGAAACTCTGAGGACCTCTGTTATCCTCTCTGAGAACCTCTGTTCTTCACTCTGAAGCTTAGGTGTTAGTGATGTGACCTTGGGCAAATTATTTAACCTTTCTGGATTCTAGGCTGGATTTTTATATTGCCAGGGTAACTCAGAAGGGACTCCAGTGAAATCTGTGAAATTTCAGCAGCAAGAAAGAAATTTGAAAGGGGGAGACTTGCTCCCCTGTACTTCATTTATCATGCCTAAAGTAGGTGTCACCATTGTTTCCTTCCATGTTTAATTTGTTTATAAAACATTGAAATACTCCTGTGAAAAGTACTGTACTGATACAAATTACTATATGGCTTATTTTTTCTGGAAAGCCATTTCCCTGCTCCTTATGGTTTCCTAATAATAATGTCCTGGAAAGCCAGCACAATTCAAAATGCTATCCTAATACCATCTTAACACCAGTGCCTGAGAGTTTCCTCAAGGACAATGCTCAGACAGAAGGCAGAACGACAGCAGTGCACTCAATACATTCAACTCTGTGATTGCGTATTACTGCATCATATGAGATCCACGCTGGGGCAGACCAGGTTTGTCTTCTATCATACTCTCTTGTCCACTAGTAGTCAATCTTCAACCCTTACAAATAAATGAAAAATTAATAATATTGCCTTGCATTTATTAACTGTACCATGACATGATGGAGTGAGAATACATTTAAGATTTCATAAAAGTAGAGAATTAATCCTCTAGCTGGTAGGACTAGCCACTGAAGGACCCTTTAGTTCTGAAATCATAAAGTGAATGCTTGGGAGCTGGGATGGGTTTTTTTGGGGTGTTGGGTTTTGTTATTTTTTTTCCTAAAGATGCCTAAATTATATCCAAGGAAAGCCAAGCTACATTTTAAAAAAAATGTGAACAGCAGCCTTTCAAATTTATTCAGACTAATGAGCTAGTCTAAATTTTGAGAATACTAATTCACAGAAGTCGGTTCTGTGGTGGGAGAAACACAACAAGGTTGTCACAGCCTGTGAACAAAGTGAATTGGTTATATGACTGACAGTAAAGATTTCTTTTAACATCAGTAAAAGGAGGTTGAAGTGACAGGTAAGAGGACAGATGCGGAATTCTGCAGCACTCTGAGAGTTTGTGTACTATCACTAAGGGACAAGTCGACTTGATACCAACTTAATAGGCTCAGCAGGGGCTAATGGCGAAGGGATGGAGGCTGTAAATGGGTGTAATAGGGCATCTATACAGTATCAACATAAGCATGAAAACTATCTAGCTGGTTTTGGCTGAGGAAATTAATCACATTACCTTTAAAGTCAAGCTTGTCTTTTAATCTAGGACCTGCTTGGTATACAATATTTCACAGGAAACATGCACATCATTTTAGTCACTTTTACTCATGTCAGAAAAGAATTTAGCATCATCACAAGGCAGCTTAAATTCAACATTATCTCTGAGGAAATGAAATACTGGAGCAAAACTATAAATGGGAATCTTAAAACCAAAGGAGTATAAGCAGGCATACAGCATTTAACATGCTGTATAATCTGCTAGCAAGGATGCTTGCATAAGAAAAGGTGAAGCTTCCACCCTTTTCTTGTGCATGGCAGGTCCGGTCTAATGAGCCTCTAAGACAGTGTTGGCTACTGCATTCAGCACCAGATGAATTAAGACGGGAGATGTCTTGTCATCAGAAATAATTCTACAGTAGGAAGAAATCCTGCTGTGCTGAAAGTTGACCTCTTGGACAAACACGCTGTAATAAAAAGTGCTATTTGCTATGAGCGCATTGGGAGTTTTAAATCATCAAACTAAAGTACCCCAGGCTCTGACAGTAAAATTTTCATTCAAAGAAGGGCTCAGCTTCACAACACAATAAATTATATATGACTAGGACATATAAAACATTTAAAGATATACAGAAATTCACTGTATTTGTGTTCAGTAGACGAGTTCAGCTCTTGAAGTACTTTTTTATGTCAATCTTGCCTATTCAGATGAAGGAGGGGGGAGTATTTTTCTCAAAACAAGTAAAAGCAAAACGAACTGGCCATTTTCCACCAAGCGTCTGAATCTAATTGCTATACAGGGATTTATTGTGTATGGTGTGCAACTGTATGTGAAGAGTATGGATGGTATGCACCTATATGGGGAGATTTCATTGCCCATTGTAATAAGAAATGAAGGATGTCCAGAAATCTTTAGAAAATCTTGCAATTAAAAAAAAAAAATCACAATGGTGCACAGGGTTTGGGGTGTTATGAGTGGGATATGCAGAAGGAAATGATTCCCCAGTAGCTGTCACATGTACCCAGTGACCTCTTAGTGAGGTGATTTTAGGCATAAATGCCAAGGGGAGCAGACTGCCGGACTCACTAAACTGTCACACAACCACTGTCCCCACCATATACCAAAAAATATTATACTTAATTCTGCTTTCACCACACATAAAAAAATTTAAAAAATCCGATTATCTGATGTAGCATCTTTGGGGAAATGTTTCCTCTTACCCCCCTGACAGCAACAGGTACCAGACCCCCCATCATGCTGGCATGGGTAGAAATAATTGCTGCTGAGAACCCTTGAATATCCAGGGAAATGATGAGAAAAAGGTGAGGAAATAAAAAGATTCAAATCAGGGAAGGGTCAGAAATAAAGTAAATGTAGGAGAGGAAAAACCGTTTGGGGCCAGTTCTCCACACATTGGCAAAACTTTCCTGGAGAAAAATCAACAAGATTTGGACAATAGACTCTTTTAGAGCATAGATGAGCTCATGACTTGATTATAAATTAAGGGCGAGGTCCCTCTCCACTGCAAGTTCATGCATGGCATGTCTACATAGGGAAAGGCAGGGGAAACTTCTAGCCATCTCATTTCATGTGAGCCAGAGGCAGCTAAGACCATAGTGTGCTTTTCTGTGCAGGATACACTTGGTGTTGTGTTCCCAGATGGAAATGTACCCAAACAAAAATGTTTAGATATGCTCTGGCCCTCTCTGCTGGAAGAAGGGAAATACAGTAATATGGCTTTGGGCTTACCCTTTAGTTGTAGGGTTAATGTCCAGGATCCAAATTTTTAGTAACATACGGAATATACATGGAAAGTACCAAAAAATAAAATGAAAAGCCAGGAAATATATTAAGTGTAAGCTCTTTCATAGCTTTCTGACTGTACTGTACCCCACACAATCATATGCAGCTTTAGATCATATAGAAACCAATCTAACAGACACGAAAACATAATCATTGTCTAGCCTTCCTAAGCCCACCAACTACCTCCCAGGATTAATCTACATTAGCCTGAAATGTAATTTATAGCTAGGATTTTAAAAGGGGTCTGTGAGTGTAAGGGTGTGTCTGCACCGATCACATAACTACCGCAGAAACAGTCTTTTATCAGTGTGCTGGTCTATTTTTCCATGTAGACAAACCCTCAGGTAGTCACAAAACACTGGCTTTCAGTTCCCTTAGGCTCTTTTGAAAATTTTGGGTTTATGTTTAATCCGCTGTATATGTTATAATTATATTTGGTATATTATCTGTTAAGTGCCATCAATATATAACCAGTTCTCCACTGCTGGTCTTGTTGGTTTTGGGATATACGCTCAGGTGAATTCACATGAATAGACCTTCATCCCTTTACAACAAGAAGATCTGCCTCCATTTCCAAGAGGAACACTGATTTTTTAGGGGGAAAGTCTGCCTGGCTGCCCCCATGCAGCCAAACATGTCCTTGGGTGCTACTTCTCTTCTTTCCACTCTTTCTTATACATGTAGCATGCTTGTCACCTCACTTTTCTTCTGCAGATGAGGAGCTTAAATAAAAAAAGCTTGAGTCAAACTCTATTCAACTTTGGGAATAACACCAATTTTTTTTATGAGAAAGAAGTTTAACTGCAGTGTCTAAGTATGCAGACAGATTCATTCATGTGTGTATAACCTCTTGCCAAACCGGCATTCCAGGGCAGGTATTCAGTTAATCACAGTTTGCACAGGGACTTGAGCCAAACCCTCAGGTAGCTTTGTTATGTTTTAGTCTTTTATTTGCTATAATTCAGTATCCTCCACCTGTGGTCTCCAGAACCTACCATAATCAAATTGGCAGGCATGATAAGCAAACCAGCTATTTATCCTCTGTTTCATTTTTTTTTTCTCATTCTCCCACATGAAATTTAATATTGTGCCCAATCTATATAAGACATAGAACATCACAAATGGAGGGGAAGATATAGCACTGCCAAGAGACAGTTTGAAAGTCAATCTTTATGGTGTCATAAATGATTTTTTTCCCTACTTACTCCTTTTTTTGAGGGAAAAAAAAAGGATGTTATCAGCAGGGATTTCTGCACCTGAAACACCTACATTAGAATAATTTGTAAAAAAATGGTGGTGGTTAGCAGTATTTCAGTTAAGTCTTCAATCTGTTTTCTGGACAATACGAATAACAGTATATTCTGAAGGCAGGGCAGGACATAGGACAGGACACAGATCATATATGTCATACCACAATAAATTGTAAGGACGCAAAATTAATAAAAGATTTAGAAAAGAAATAAAGTATTCTAGAAAGATTATTTCATGCGCACACATACTCACACACAGAGAGACAGAGAGAAGAATTAAGCTTGAAATCCACTCCACTCACATTAAACCCAGATGTTTGGACTTTGTGCAAGTGGAGTGTGGAGCAACTGCAGAGAGGAAATCCAATCTGAACCTGCAGCCAAGCTGAATGTGGGGCCTTCATGTAGCTCCAGTACAACTCCCTTCAGAACAGAGAGGCAGAGGTAGGCTGTCCTCACAGCCTCCGACTGGCATCTCTCCTCCGTTGGCGCTGGACCCTCTCACTGTAACTGCAGGCACCACATGGGTTTCAACAAATCTCATTTAGGATACGTTACTCTGAACTGACTTCTTTCACCAAGATTCATTTCCCACATAGGTATTCAGAGTCAAACTTCATAAAAAATAACAAAAAGTTGTTCCATAATAATTTATCAGAAAGCAGATTGTTTATAAAATATAAGGAAGTATTTATCCAGCTTTTGTTTTGCATCTGAATTCTGAAGCAACATTAAAAACGTCTTGCATCCCTTTTGAAAGGTTCAGCGTCTCCAGTATAACACACTCCAGACTGACAGAAAAGGATAAGGATATTTGTATACATAGATATAGCTGATATTGATATACAGCTGTAGACACACACACACATTGCATTGTTTACATAATTTATTTCTCAGCTGAATCTCTTACAGGGTCCCGATACAATGCAATAATTCCCTTATTCAGAATTCTGCACACAATTTCCAACAAGTACTTAAACATGCTTTAATTTTATTCCTGGAAATCTTAAAAGCATTTAGAAAGCTGTTATACTCTCTTAGAAGAAGAGCCCACAATATGAATATGAATACTGGATTAACTATTACGGCTAATGTAATGTGTTAATAATACAGCAGGTTCACACTGCTGGTTGCTTTTAATAACACAGCACTACACTGAAATTCATGCTACCTGGCAGAAATTGTGTCCATAGTCTCATATAATCATATTTAGAAGCTGCTTTCAGACTGCATTGACTCAATTCAAAGTTTAGAAAAAAGAAAGTATAATGCATTATACTTACATAGTATCTTACATCTGAGGATCTTAAAGTACTTTAATTTCACATAGTATTAACATAATACAATAGTCTTTTCATATTCTCTTTTATTCATATTTGACTTCTTCCCTGCCTTTTGTCTTCTCTCTCTCTTATCCATTCCCTATATACAGTTATTCCTGCTTCTTTTATCTATACCTGTATAGATTAATTCCTTTTGATATGTCCATACTGCATGCAACTGTGTATCTAGAATGAGTTTCTGCCTTCAGATTTATATCAACTAAAGAAAAACAAATTCTAGAATTAAAAGAAAAATACACAAAACCCAGCAACACTGTTCTGTATCTTAAATGTGCTTCTTTGTAGTTTAAAACATCAAATCTCATTATAGAACAATGGCTGAGATTGTTGGTAATTATGGCTTAGAAGAAAGATTTTAACTTTCCTGACACAGAAAGCCCTCTCATGGTTTTTTCATGGCCCAAGCTGCAATTGTTGAAGAGTCAAAGGGTGGGGAAGTTCTGGGAACTGATTAGGGCAGAGCTAACACTGACACCCATCCCATTCCTCCACTTAGCAGAGTCTGATCAGTCAGGATGCTGTCAGCTGCAGCTGGTGATTTAACTAATAGAAGACCCTCCATGTCAGCAGGCACCTGCTTGTGGTCAGAGGAGTTACACCCAACACTGAAGGCACACCTGAATTGCCTGGAAGCCAAATGGGCAAACTGGCCATCTTCAGTATGGGAGTCCTAGACAGTTTGGCTAGAAAAGCAACTGTTATTCTCAGTTAGTTATTGTATGAGGATTCCCCTGTTTTTTGTGTAGGAATCTGAATAATGAACTTGTGGATCAGGTGAGTGGCTAGCTAATTCAATACATTTGTATACAGGAGATAATTTGAAGATAAAACTCTGTAATAAATAGTTAGCAGTTACAGAAAAAGTATCCTAGAAATAAAAATTTCCTCCTCTCTTAAAGATTCAGAGATTGGCCTAATTTCTACTTTTACCAAAGCCTCGCTTTTATGTTGGAGTTGTCTTGTTAGCTATATACATTGCATAATCCTTTAAAAAAACATTTAAATTCTTGGCCAATTTTATCTTTTGTGGCATTAGCTTCTGCTCTCTGATCAAGAATGATCTATTGTCAGTTTTCTGTTGTCTCTCCTCAATAGCTTTGAATGTCTTTTTCTCATTTTCTTGTAAGAAATAATAACTAACAAATAATAACTAGCAATAAAAACATTTTATTTGCTTTTGACTGGTAGGGAGTGTCAAACACTATGTTACACAAGCAGTCACAGGTGTTGTGTTAATTCCTGTGTAACATTGAGCTCTTAATTAAAAAAAAAAAAATCCAAGCAGTAAAAATAAAGAACTCATGCAGCCTAGAAAGTAGCCATGGAATATGTTGTCACTGAGAATCTGTGGCAAGAAGAACCTAAGAATTTTTCTTGAAACTAGAACCTCTTTTTTGAATGTTAAGGTAGGGGCGATAGCAAGGAGACTTCAGATCTGAATATGTGTATTTAAACAAAGTATTAGTTTTTTTTGTGGGATAGATCCAAAACCAAGAGAGGCCTATTTTTCTCATCCTGGTTTTCATGTTGAAAAGATGTTCCAAGAACAACTATTCTTATAAGGTTTTGGCCCAAGATGGCAGGAATCTTCGGAAAAAACAGATGATCTCACAAGACCTCCGACATCCAAAACAAAAAAATCTCACAAGTCAGTTCGTGCCACATGCCACTACTTAGGGCCAAAAATCTGCTGAGAACAATCTATAGAAATGTTGGGCTATTGGACCAAAAATAAAAATTCCAGAGCTCTTCTAGTTTCAGGCTTAAAGTCTAAACCCAAATCCGACCACAAGATGGGTATGGTCTCCTAAGAGTAGCTCTCACATCTGTCGTCGATGACCAACTCTCACATCTATTGTTGATGATATAATGGCTGAAAAATAAGCATTTGAAGAAAGAATATCGCAAAAGGAGTATCTCTTTACAAAGTGACTAGTATATTTTCATATCCCAATAGCTTTCATCATCAAATTACAAATGATGACACAAAGTACCCAGATCTTTATTGTGACAAGATGTCTGTGGAAGGAAGAAGGCAGAAGACAACAGCTTGATTGTAGAAATATAGTGTGATGGAGCTGATTTTGAACAGCAACCTTGGCCAGCTCAGAATATTACTATCTTCAGTTTTGTGGTCAGCAAAGGCTGAAAGAGTTAACAAATGCCACTTAATTTACACACACAATATCATGCACACAGTTACATATCGATCCAGTTTAAACCATGTCAATATTTACATGTCTATATTCATAAGTAAGGTACTTGACATGTAGTTGACATTAAATACAATCACAGTTAGGTGGATCTGAAAATTATGAAATGTTATAAAAGACTTTCGGCACTATGTTCTCTGGACCAGAACTTCAGTAGGTATAAACTGGCATAGATCCATTTATTTCAGTATCTATTTTATACCAGCTTTGAGCCTGGTCTTATATATTTATTGTACACAATCATATTCCCTGATTGTCTAAAAATAACAACTTCTGATTGAGAGATGTTGTCAGTTTTGGAACAGGATTTTCTGTAACATTTTGGAATTTTACTAAAGTGAAAAAATAGAACACGGAATACTTTTTGCCAGATTTTTAAGTTATGAGTAGAGAGAGGATCTTAGAAGAAAATAGTATATCAAGCTCATGAGTGCAAGACAGATATTTATGACATGATTTGCTTCAGCCTTGTAGAATGAAAGTGGGAGTAATAAAATGTGTGCAGAGGAGTGTGCAAACTGTTGCATCCTCTGAATTCATTGAAGATGACGTGAAAAAGTTGTTTGGATGCTTTATTATGTGTGGATATCCTATAAAAAATACTAGTCTGGAAGTAAAAGCGGCCAGAGATAAAGATGAGCATGATGGGGTTGACACTCCAATTAAACTTGAAAACCTCTTTTTTATGTTACACATTAAAAATCATGTTTGAACCAATAAACAGAATGAATAAACATACTATCATTGTATGTGTATTATGTATCTATAAAAGTAGAACACAAGACTTGACTGTAGTATTTCAGCAGTGTTTAGTTATTACAAGAGATATGACTGTATTGCAGCAAAGGTTTGTGATAAGATAACCTTTAGGTTAACACATGCCCTTAAATAAGTCAGTGGAGTCTCTAATGTTCTCAATTCAGCCTTATTAAGAGCACTTCATTCTCTTAAATATATTACAAAAGGAAAAGAGATTAGGATGAAGAAAGGTCAATAAAGAACAAATAGACCTCTCCAGTAATTGAAGGAAAAACTCATTTGAGCTCCTGGGTACCACTGTGGTTCGACCCTGTGTTGTCTAGTCCCCTTTTCCTCCTGTGACCTGCGCAGAGCTCATTTGCTGTCTCTCAGGAGGTGCTTGGTCCATGCTTCTTTCCTGTACTACCTGGGGCATTGGCACTGCTTCTCCAGAAGAAGACAAAAGGGCAGTCTGAGAAGGACCTAGGCTGAGACTCCTATACGGCTGAATTAAAGAGGGAAGCAGCCAACAGGACACAGCCAAAATTGCACACAAAGTTATAGCCCTTAGAACTACTTCAGGTGGGGTGAAGCCAGCATGTCAGATACCTAGCTGGGAAAGCCCATGGCTTAGCAGATTAATCCACGCAACAAATATACCTTCTTCCATCTTCTTCACCTGAAAGAATAGATACCTCTGACTGTAACTCTGACTATAATTACAACCTCTTCTTGCTCCAGTGGCAGAAAAGCATAGAGGCTTATTTCTTTACATGGCACAGGACAATTTTTCAGCCAACCTAAGTTAGGACGCCAGAAGGGGCAATTTAGATTTTTTCTAGCTGCAAATGCCTTTGGTGCAGCAAGACGGGAGCAGCATCTTCATTATCCCTCTGGCCCACATCACTGCCCTGAGGTGCCAAACACCATGAGTTTCAGAAGGGAGGCAGAATGTGATATATAACCAGCTATGATGGCTTTGTGTCATCATGGCATTTTTGACCCACCAGAGTGAAAAAGAAATGTATGCAACCTCAGATAGGTGGGAGATACATTAAACTGGGGTACCAGAAAGGCTATGTAAATAGGTTGATTTGCACATACAGTTGATGGATTCATGCAATCAATTTTTACACCTACTCCTCACATAATACTGTCAGAAAATATTTTTCTCCCTGGTGAAAAATATTAGTAAACTGACCTTTTTCATTGTTTACAGTTTTCCTTTGAAATTCTTCCATCAGTATGAAAACTACCCTTAGTCTTTAGCAGAAGTGGGAAATTTTAAACAAAAAGTAATATTAAAAAAAAAAAAATTAACATACAATGGAAATCCATTATCTGAGAAAAAAAAATTATATTGCTTTAGAACCTCTTGAGTGGCTGCAGTGTTTAGCCATTATGTGACTATTATTATTAATGTTTTTGTTATTAGTAGTCCTGGTTGTTTCAAACAAGAAAATATTTCCTAAAACAATATTATAGAGCAATATTTCATTAAATGAAAATCATTAAAATCTCTTAAAATACATTCTATAACAGGAAAATATGAGAGAAAGGGAATGCTGGGAAGGCTTATAGTGAATTTTAAAGCCCATTTGACTGTTGTGTGACATATGCGCACATTGTGTTGTATGCAGCATTTTTACCCTACACAATGGTTTTAAAATATTGTGGTTTAGCTTTTTTCTTCCATTAAAAATTTCATACAATGTCATGCACGTTAATTGAAGTGGATGTGAGTGAAATGCAACCTTTGGATTTTATTATGTGAATTTAATTCAGGAAAAGGAGGAGGGGGGAAGGGGAAAAAGACGGCTCAACAAATTGTCATGGATTTATTTTCTTCATTTGTATTAGGTTACCCAGAATGAAAAGCTGCCCAATGGATGTTAGATATAATAGCTAGAGAGTTTAATATGATTTCTGCTGCAAGAAAAACTGGACTAGATAAAAAAATCCGTATCTTAATGATAGGTAAATAATCCTTTAGTATCTCAGATGTACATGCTACAGGCAGGAACTCTCTGTTCATGAAAACTCTTTTATTCTTGTATGCCATTACTGCAGAGATATTGCTGTATTGGTAGATATATTCCTACACTGATAAATAGACTGCATAAACAATATGCCCCCCCATAAGCAAGATAATGCTAGTACATTCTAGCAATAATAGCTCCCCTGCAGGAGGCTAGATTTTTCCCTTTTTCTAAATGCTAACAAGAATGGCTCTAAGGTTATCCACGTAATGAAAAACAGGGGTAAAATAAGTGTGGTGTATTCCCTCACCTCATCTATCTCAGGTGATAATGTTGCAGATTTCTTTATCCCCATGTACTCTGATGGAGTATATGTGTGTGTGTGTGTCCATGTGCATATGTACAAGGCATTTTTTTATTTAATCAATAAATGCGTGCACTTCTCCAATGTCAATAAAGTTTTAGCTGCCTGTGAGATCCCTGCATGTATTGGGTAGCTACTTCATTTCAAAGACTCTGATGAAGTCCATAATCCAGGGGAATGTAGCACAAGTCCCTGCATGATGTACTGTAGGGTAAGCTGCTAAGAATCACTTGCAGCTCTGCATGGAGCCGCATAGTTCTCTTTGATAAGTTGCCTGACCTGAGAAAGCTGAAAATATGTCCATTATTGTGAAGACTGTTGAAAGAATATTGGATTATTAATCTGGCTAGTGACATGATCTTGGAGACTGATTTAGTTAATGCATGTTGGTGATCATGCTTTTAAAAAAAGAAGACTCTCTTATTTTTTAAATTATTAAAAGACTCAGATTTTTTGATGGTAGATTTTTAGAATTTACAGCTGTTTCGGAATAGTTGTCTGGTTTCTTGAGGACCTACATACAGACACAACATACTGGTGTAAAGAATAATGTATATACAGCTGCTTTCTCTATTCACATACACACAAGCTGTTACCTGCACCAAGCTAGTCCTGGCCTAGAGATACTCCCACTCTTTGTGCAAGTTGATGAAAGGACAGTCAAAACTATTGCCATTGTATTGCTTCACCTTTCTTTGTTCTGGAGGAGATGGGGTAGAAAAGCATGGTCCCATATACAATTCTCACATCAGTTTACATGGCTGTACAGAGAATGACTTTGAGGGCCTGGGCCAGGCACAGGACTGTAATATAATGTACTTGAATTGTGTATTGGGCTTTGCATATCCGTGTTGTTGCCTGTAAGACGTGGTTCTTGCAACCCCAGTGCACGCTGTTTACAGCTTTTGGTTATCCTTGTGGTAAACAATATCAATACTCAGTATCGCTTTGTGTTCACACCATGCAGATGGCTGTTAAGTCTGGATTTTACCGTGGGCTTCGAGTCATGTTTAATACATAGTGCAGCCACATCTGATCACACTCTGAGACCAGTAAAATTTTGCCATGTGGGAAAATTATTTTTCTCCTGCTGTGGAGGGTCTTACACATTTTGTCGTGCATCAAGCAGAAAGAGGAAGAGGAAAGAGGGAGACTTGGTGCAGAAAACAGCCACCGATCTGGGTATTGCTTTGGAAATGCTTTGCTTTAGGAGTGCCCACATTGTTATCCATCTGCCTCTCCTCTCACAGAAATCACAGTAAGAGACATAACAATGCATTAGCTTAGAGGTTTTTAAGGAAATTAATCTTGTTTTCCTCAAGCACGCTTTATTCTCTGCTTATAAAGGAACAGAGGTTGAGAGGAAGAATGTAGGCAAATAAGTCTTTTCAAGTATCATCGTTCACAGCACAATGTAACTTCATTTTTGTAATACCTATCTCATAAAGTCTATCCCAAAAGGCTTTACTATGTTAAATAACATATTTATACAGGGAAAAAAAATATTAATAGCAGAATGGAGAGGAAATTGAGAAAGTCAGAAGACAAGAGTTTTCATTTTTTATTTTTAGGTTATATATGGAAAAAGATGGAGTCAGGTAGGCAGAGAAATGGGAGAGTCTGTTCCAGATGGCTGCAGGTAGAAGGAGAAGGTTCTTTCACTCAGCAATGGGAAATGCACCAGTATCAGATAGCACTACCAGAAAAGAGACCTAGAGGAAGATGAATGGACAAGTGGAAAAACAGGGACAAGAATTCACTCAGACCTGATTAAATTCCACCCAGTAGAAACAAATTTTCACCTATGGAGTTAGAAACCAAAGCGTTTGGATGGACTTGATGTGTAATGCAAAACTTGCTTTCATATAAACTTCCAATAAGCTTTCATGAGGAATCCAAAACTCAGGCTGAGTTTGCCGTAAAAGGTAACTAGATTCATAAAATTTTTCATTGAGACAAATCTAAGTTCTCTTCTGTGCATCTCATTATCCTGGAAAACAAGTTACAGCTGGTCTGATAGCCCTACTTGAATGGTTCTCCACTGATAAAACTTCAGAGGCACAACTGCTCTGTTCTATTCATCAGGTTTTAACATTTCCCCTTTCATAACATTAAGACTATGTAGAAAAAAGATATTCTACTACACAAAGGACTTTAAGAATCCAAAATTTAGTTCTGACTTTGAGTAAAAATTAAGTTGTTTTCAAGTTCTCCATGAAATGAAATAATTAAAAAAATAATAATTCCAGGACATTCAAAATATGGGGGTTTGTTAATATTAATTTTTAATGTTGATACATTCAATATCTGAATTTTTAAAAAATCCTTTTTTTCAAGTGCAAAATTCTGAGCTCTTCATTCCAAAAAAGTAGGAATGGGATGTTTTGACATCAGAAGAGTTTCCTGTTTTTTTCCCTAAATGATATTATTGCAAAACCTGCCCAATTTCACAAAGCTTTTCATTTTTGACAGAAGCTTAGATTTCAAAAGAACATAGTCCTACTGAATTTTCTTCAGCCAGCTATGAGCCAATGGTATATTTCCAAATATTAATATTACCTCATAAAACAAAACAACAGAAAAACAGACCTGGTTGTTACTTCTGCTTCTTCCTGTGATTTTCCTCTCCTTACTTCTCAGCAGGAGCAGCGGTGAGATGCTTCTTGTTGTAGGGCTATGTGCAGAACACCCTTGGATTTGCTAGCCACCGCTCAGCCCAGTGGGTTGTTTGCACATGCAGTGCTGTAGCATCGATGGGAAAACTGAGTGAGGTGTAGTTCACTGAAGATGAACCAGACATGGGCATTTCTCATCTCCTGTTGTTACTGGCATTAACAATTCTCAGGATGAAATTCTCCCTCTGGGATGTAAGTGGGACTTTGTTTCAGAGAGGGCAGAGGAAGAGAAATATGAGATAGGATATGGCCTATTGTTTCTAATGAGGATCATGTGTCTTCTGCATCTGTCATCTTCCTTGTCTGCTTAGTGCCTGTCTGGTGGCCAGCAGGAGTTAATGGTTGCCATAGGCATTGGGGCTGACTGCTTTGCCCCATCTAGTGAGAAATGCCTTTAGCAGGAAAACTGTGAAGTCCCACTGCTCGTCAGAGGCTGTATGGCTCTATACACAGGGGCAATGGAGAAACAGCCACCCCAAAGCCAGGTTCATTGTCCTCCACAATCATTCAGAGCAGTTGTTCTTGGCTGGGTCCTCTGTTTGTTCATTTTTCTCCCCTTTCTCAAGCTTTTCTTTCACTTAGAACCTTCCACATCAGAAGGTCAAGTTTGTGTTTTTCAGGTCTTCAATGCCAGCATATGGGTTTTAGTACATATAAAACACTGCAAACTGGAAGAGGAGAATAACGAAGTGTGAGGTGGTGATGACAGTGACAAGGACATGCTTGTTAAGAGGCACAAAATGTAAAAGGGTTAGGAGTTTTCTTGAAATCCTTGATAATTACATAACAATGTTATTACTATACATTCTGGAAGGAAATATCACTTAGGATTCACAATTTGTAATCAGTCAATTACATTTCATGAGATTTTCCTTTGCAGTATATAAGTAGTATTATGCCATCCCATTTTACAGGAAATGAAACCATGCAAAACTTTCTTTAGGTAGCACAATAAACTGCCAGTGGAGTTCAGAGTAGCACCTAACAATTTGTTTTCTGTACCCAACAAAAAAAATAATTAATGTTACTGTCATATCATGAAAATTTTATTCTAGACCCATATGAATAAAATAGAAGAATAAAGCTGCACATTCCTGGGAATCTACCATTTCAAGTGGCAGAGATCATGCAAGGAAAACAGATCCCAGCAGATCTCCACAACTTTCAAGCCCTGAAAAACCTGAGCAACATCAGATTCTGGTACTGCTGACTTTGCAACTGAGTTGGTCTCAAAGTTTCAAGGGAAAATGGACCTCCTACACTGGTTCTGTGTACTGTCTCTTCAATACATCATTACCTAAAAGAGAAGTTTCATAGGAACTGAATTCTAGTCACCCATTGCCTGTGGCACGCACCACTTATGAATCTCAATTGAAGCCAGTGTATTCTTGGAATTTGGAAAAAGATGATTCATCAGAACTAATAAATGCAGAGAAAGAATTGTTTGATTTAGGTCATTAGGTTCCCCATAATATATTGCAATACTCATAAGAACTCAACACTCTAGCATTTCTGTGAATTGCTATGTGTTCTACGTATTCCTGATACATTCTTGTTAGCATTTGAACACTCCTGGGCTCTTGTACCTGCTGCCCTCAATTACTTCAACAAGGAACAGCTCTTTCTTGGCTCTGTTACCACTTCTACCTGCTGGGAAGGAGGGAAAAAATGTCATTGTACAGGTAACTGGGAGCCGTGAGATGTTTTCACTTATTGATGGCTGGAAAACATCAGAAATCTCTGCCTCTTGAAAGCACTAGAGAACATGGTTGTTGAAATTGTATCAGATTTTGAGACATTCAAATTCCACATCCAAAAAGTGTATTAATTTTGAAACAGAGTTGACTGGTGCAGTGATCACATGGTTGGAATCAGTAACTCCTGGGTTATCCTCTTCTTTCCATCTCTGGCTCACTGGTTGGTCTTGAACAAAGCTTTCCATCAGGTTTGGGAAAGCTTCTGTCCCAGTTTTCTCACCTGTAAAACAGGCTAACTGATAAACAATTACTTCTCCAGGGCAGCTCACTGGGCTTTGTGGGATTCTCTGGTTGATGCGTGTAAATGCAAATGAGTTCTGTGAATGTCAGAAGTTCTTACATAATAATGTCATAACTTTACATGCAGTTCAGGAACTTTATACACTGGTCCCAGGGCAGACATCAGCCTGGGAAATGGAAGGGCTGGAGGGAAAACTGGAGCAAGCAGGCAAGGATGCTTGAATGGGAAAAAGGAAATTACTTGTGGGGGAGACAGCACCACTGAGAGTTTCTGCTGTCAGCAGTCTTACCCAAAATAACCTTCTGTGCTGCCATCCCAGTCAGAAACAGGTTGCAACTTCATATAAGCACTCGCAGAATTGGGGCTTAAAGAAAACAGGAAATAACACGCAATTTTGTGGGAAAGATTCTAACTGTTGGGAGCACTATTCACTTCATGGTGGAGAGGACACAGTGGAGTCTGGGAGAACCAGAGAGTCCTGTGTGGGAGTCCTCAAAGAAAAAAATCCCCTTTACAGTCTGTTTCATCTGAGTCATTCCTCTTTTGAATTATGAGGTAGATTGCACTTGTCGTCGGCACTTTACTAACCTGTGATAAAGATGTAGCTTGAAATCCCCTCAACACTTCCTCTGGCTGGTTTTCTTGAGCGTGCTGGGGTAGACAAACTCCTAACCTGCCCAAATACATTCTCTCTTGAGGAGTTAGACATCTACACCCTCTCAAACTGTAAGGATGCTGCCAGACTGTGGCTGTCCACTCTGAATAAGGTGTAATATTCCACAAGTCTCCCCCATGCTGGAAATGCCTCTGTAATGTCTCAAGTAAAGACTGCTGCCTGACCTGCCTGTGAGGGGACACACTGTAGGAAATTAAGCTGGATGGGCAGAGAGACTGACAATAGTTACATGCGTTTTATCTGTTGTTGTCAGTATAACTTCAGTGAACCAACACCATCAGCCAAGTCTCTCGTTGCTTCCTAGTGGTGCTCTAACCTCTGCTTGTTTAGTTATAGAACCCCCCATTTTTACCTGGTTTCAGGAGGAAAAGAAGGGAGGAAATTTATAAAGCTGGAGTATTCCCACAGATTTGCTATGGGAGAACTGCTGTTTCTTTTTGCTGAAAATAAAGTCCATTTGGAAAACAGTCTCTTTAACAGTGAGATGTGCATAGTAGATGGAAATTTTTGATGGTTTCAGTGGGGATGAAGCACCTCTTAAAATTGTATTCATAAAACTGTAATCAGCTAAAAATGCATCGGATGTACACTTAACCTTGGAAATTTCCCTTTATATATCACCTGAGGAAAGGATTAATCTTAAATTTGAGACGTGCATCTCTCATCTGTAACCATGAGGATAATGTTTAATATCCAAGGAGGAATTGAATATCTTACTATTTTAAATAAAGAATTAGAAAATGTTCTAACAAATATCTTCTACTTTGCTAGAAGAAAATGTGGTTCTTACAGAATAGAAGTGAAATAAAACCAGACCAAGAATAAGGATTTCAGATATGGCAGGGAGCAGAGCATGCAAATACTCTGGGATGTGACAAGAGAGCTGCATGATCTTAGAGCAGTAGGTTCATGGTACTTACAGTTCCAGTTCAGACTGTAAAACAATTTCCAGTGGAAATTCGGTTTCATTTTCTCAGAATTTTTTGATTCTTCCCCTTTAAGGTAATATTTTTAAAGTCTTGGTTTGAAATCTTACATTCA
Source organism: Cariama cristata (assembly GCF_000690535.1). Classification (NCBI taxonomy): domain Eukaryota; kingdom Metazoa; phylum Chordata; class Aves; order Cariamiformes; family Cariamidae; genus Cariama; species Cariama cristata. The sequence goes on along the minus strand of NW_009625952.1, from coordinate 297 downwards.
AATAGAATTAAGAATAAAAATGAAATGGTGAAAAATAAGCATGGGTCCATTGTTCTGCAACATTGGTATCTGTGATTGTTGTGAGTGGAAGGGCTTTGAAACATCCAGTCCACCTAGCCCCACAGGGTGATCTGTCTAGGTCCTCTACCGTTTTAGGCTATAGCCCAGATCAGGCTCCAAGTCTTAGAGAGGAGGTTTTAGGCCAGGAAGACAGGTATTGTCCTCTACAATTGCATTACTCTCTGCACCACAGTGTGGTCGTCCCAAAATTTCCCATGGCATTCTCCTGGAGAAACT
>NW_009625951.1:0-31133 GCF_000690535.1 Cariama cristata | reverse complement strand
AGATGTCTGGCTCGCTAGCGAGGTGTGTTGCGCCTGGTAATAATGCAATGCGGAGCCCTGCAGCTTCTGAGCAGCATGATGATGAGGGGCAGGCTGCCTCACTGCACCATCTCCCTCCTTGATAGACCTGTTGTCAGCTCACGTTGGAGCCTCTCTCCCCTGCCGATTTCATGATAACGCCTTGCTGTCGGTGGCTTTATTGAACAAGGGATTTTTGGTTTAACAGTTTTGGCTTTCCGTTTTGGTCGTTGCGGTGGACAGTCCTGCATTTTGTTGATCAAGCACCACTTATTTTTCCTAGCAATACGTTTGTTTAGGATTTTAATCAACTGTCGAAATAGAACACATTTTGTGGAATTGGAGAATTGTTTCAAATTCAATCTAAAGGATGTGACTTTAGTTTTTTTTAATTAAAACAAGTGGATACTGAAACACGTACAAAAAGGAGCAATTTTGTCGCAAAAGCAACACCAATGACCACTTAGTACTATTTATGCATTAAGAGGAGACGCAGTATAGTGGAATTGCCTTTTCATTCATTACACGCTTTTAAGGAATCCGATCACTGTCAACTCGCCATGTCTAATGTGAAACGATGGGTACTTAAAATTAAGATTTCATTGAAGTTCTCTCTCTGGGCAAGGAAATGAGGCGATCGGAAGCCTGAATTTGTTCTTTTGCTTGAATTGTGAGCCTGTACAGCAAACCATCTGTAAAGAAAAAAGCAGTGAATCTAGCAGCAAAAGTCTCTTACTGCTTTTAGTCATCATCTGTACAGCAGGAAAAATGGAGTATCTTCAAGCAAGGTCTCTATAAAAATGGGTGTGTCCCCGAGGCACAGTGACACTTTGAATGTGGTTATAGTTCACCCTGACAGACCAGACTGGCTAAACCTGTGAATCTGTGTTGTCCAGTACTGCAGATGCTAGATAAAGCAGAATGATTTGCTCCCAAAATAAGCTAACCTACAGTAAGTGTAACTTTCACCCTTACATGCTAGTCTGTCTGGTTCTTGTTCTTTAGTTAATCTTGCCAGAAGAGAACTATCCATTCACATCTGACACCTGTGAAGTATACCAAAATGCCAAGTTTTGGAGGGGAACGGTGTCATCTGTTCTGTGACTTCCAGATAGCTCTGGTCGGGCGGTGTTCGTCAGCTCTGTTGAGGATCTTCCAAACTGCCTACTGCGTAGCAGCCAGGGCTGTAGTGAAACGCTACCTCTAGAGGCTGCGTGTGCCGCTGAAGCCGCTGCGCACACAGCAGCTCCCCTTCTTTCCTAGGAGGCTTAGATTCTTTGTCAGGCCCTCAACATAATCTGGGGGCGGGGGGATGGGAGCTATTGCAGTGAAAATGAAAGTGCTGCAGCATGAATCAGAGTGCCGTGTCAAAGCTGTGATGGGTTCCCTGACTTCATCAAAGGAGGTTTTCAGGTGGATCTTGGCCATGGTAAGGGGCACGTCAAAACTTCAGCATAGGCGTGTTAGTAATTTAACTGTTTGCTTCTGAAGTTGGGTCGCACTCCCTGAAGGTGTGCGTACTGCCACACGTATGGTGCGCGAGTATCTAGCTTACATTCAGGACAAAGAACTCCTCCCCTCTCGGAATTTTTTTTGGCAGGCGGGGATCCGGGCTGGTAGCCCTCGCCTGGGCGGCACGGCAGGGAGCGATGGGGCAGTCTGGCTGGGTCCTGGCTCCGCCTTGTGCTGCTGTGGCGCAGCGGTCCCTGCAGAGCCTGGCGCTGCAGAGTACAGATGGTGTTTGCTTAGCCTTGCCCCACCTCCTCGCTTATCTTTCGACTGCCCTATACCTGTGGTGTCTAATAAACTTTGTGCTGTTCTCAAACGCTGCATCTCTTACGGGTACTGACAGTGCTTATCCAAATTCATGGTTAGTGGCTATAGGATGTTTGAAGTTGCTGGAAGAGTTAGAGAGGAAGAGTTTGGGAACACTAAACAGCTTCAATGCTGCTTAATGTCATGTCTTTATATAAAACTGTTTATATAAAACAATATGTGACTCAACTTGGTAACCCATAAGTATTGACCTAAATAAACTAGGTTCTTGCTACTTAAATCTGATCTACAGCTTTCTGTGGATATAAATATCCTACAGAAATGTAGCACATCATTCTCTTCACTCGAGCAATAAAAATGTAAATAGTATGCAAAGGTATGAGTCTGTCTGTGTTAATAATACACTCCAGACAAGTGAAGATCTGTTAGGCTTCCATCTCAAAGCCTAGTGTTGATTTGATGTTCTCAGCAGTGTTGCTGCCACCCTAGACTACCTCATGGGATTTTTTTAAAACAAAAAGTTGAACCTGCATGGGAATACTTCCTATGGCTGCTGAAATAGGAACAAATGGAGTCTGTAGCTGCAAATACCTGTTGGCTGCTCTTTTGGAAGTTGCTCAGTAGTGTGGTCTTAATTCTTAGAGTAGGTGAGCCACAGGCAGTCTGAAAAATCATTGATTGTGGCCTTTATCTTGGGCTGTTGCTGTATTGCATGTGTGGGTTTTGTAAGCAGGTTAGCTCTTGTACAGTTACTTGAGCAGGTGACTTCACTTCTGTTACAGGAAGAATAACCAGAAGCTGGTAACTTCTATGTTTGTATGCAATATAGAAAGGTAAATCAAATGGAAATTAGTAAAGTAAAAATGGACAGGTGGTGTGTATACCTTTTTCTAAGTATTTAATTGGCAGATGACTAATATGTAGAGATGCCTCTGTGGGCACAGCTGATGGCTGAACATGCTTCTTACTGTCAGTATTGGAGTAATTATAAAAAGATTGTTGCTGAAATGGTCACAATAGGAACCAAACTAAAAAAGTAGTGTTGAACTTGGGCAGTAAGTGTATCTCGTCTGTATTTTAAAAGGGTTTTTTTGACTCTTCAGTGGAGTACTATGGGATGCAGAACTCAAGGAGCTTCCTTGAAGGAAATCTGTGGCCTTATTACTGCAATTCAACTGAAGCTATCCAGAATTTGTTTGAAGAATCAGCTGACTTGAAAACATAGGGAAAGTATTTCTACAGTCCACAAATACCTTTCTACTCTTTCAAGAGTGAAGTCCTTTTTGGATTTGGCCTTGAAGACTGAGGGTTTTTTTTAATTGCTGTCAAATCCAGTTGATTCAAAACTGTTCAATGATAGAGCAAAATGAGGTTTAAACTGGGCCTTACCCAACTGGTACAGAAGCTATATGTCTTACACCATTGAACCTTTCTCTAGTGGCCCTGTAAACTGTGTTATGCTACTTGAGTCTGGAGACAACAGGCTGAAAAAGAAAATCTAGACAGCCATATGACAAATGCAGTGACATTACCAGTTTGGGCTGAAGCTGCTCATACTCATTATATGGACTCTTTTTTTTTTTTTATGGCCAGATCTTGGACATGAAGCTTCGTTAATCAAAGGATGATTTAATTCTAGAGAAGAGTATATTTTTCTAATTATAGCCTTGTAACCTAGCAGAAAAGACTAGTCTGCCTTAAATTTGGGATTTGGGAGTTACTGCTGCATTACTTAGACCTAAAGTGTTTAATGTTAAAGCTGAGGCTAGCTTACCAAAGTATTACTACCAGTGGTTTGCTGTGTTAATGAGTTTTTAAAACCAGTCTAGGGGGACCTGTGTGCCTTGACTTGGCTAGTGTTGCTTGAGTAATTGATTGATACACATGGTAATCCATTATTTGGGTGTCCCAGATATTGTAGGGTCAGGAAATGAGGACAGGCTGCCAGTTCTTACTTAGTAAGCAATCCTGATGACTTTTGAGCTTTGTTAGTTAGAACTCTTTCAGAATGCTACAGCTAAGTCCTGAAGAGCAGCTGCTGTATTTAAAGGCCTCTATAAGTCTGTCTTATTTTACCTTGAACTTTCGCTACAAATATAATGATATTCTGTTTTATTGCAGGCTGATCAACTGACAGAAGAGCAGATTGCAGGTGAGGCTTTTACGTGCTGTGTTGCTACTCCTACTTGACCTGGTACATCTCTTAATCCAGTGACAGTCTCTGTTACACAAGATATTTAGCTTTCTTAAATACTAAAGAAGTATTGTGGAATGTTTTAATTTGTCACCGAAGTTTTAAAGGCTTATGTACTGTAAAAGCACTGTGGATACAATGAATCTGAAGTTTTGTCCCCTAGAATAGACAGACAATCCTCACAGCTTTACTAGCTAGTAGACTTGGGACTCTGTGTTTTTGTTTTTCTCTTGAGACTACAGGATTGTCCCAAGTGCAAACTGAAAGGCAGTGGGGGAGCAGGGGGAATCTCTGGTGAAGACTTGGAATCTGTAGTACTCTTCTAACAGGAGGCAAAAATAATTTACTTTGCAGTCTCCTGTCAGCAGAGATATTTCAGAGTGGCTGTTTTTGATGACAGCAGAGACTGGCTTCATGATGACAGACCTTGATATTCCATATTTGGAATTGCATTATGTACTTGGACACAAGTGTTCTGTGCACTGTTCTGATGGTCTGGTGCATGCTGCAAAATGCTTAAATATGCATCTCTTAAATTTTAGTATTGCCCCCCTACAACTAACAGACAGACCACTTTTTGGTAGTGGCTAAAACTTCTGATTATCATGTCTCCTACTCATGTAGGCTTCACAGACTAGTATCTGTCACTGCTCTCTGAAGACTGATTTCAACTTCAGTAATTGATGTGACTTAAGGCTGCTAATGCAGAATTCAACCTTGCCATGGACACTGAAAAACTTTGTTTTTTGATCTGACAAGGGTATCGTGTTAATACTAGAAAGTCTCAGTGTGCGTAACTGTCATGTGAAATGATTTTAGAGGGTGTTAGGGCTCTGCTAATCCAATAGTACCAGGTCAAGCATACAAAAAAGTGTCTAATGGTCTTGCTATTTAACTACAGTGTAGCTCTTGAAGACACTGTATTAAACAGAAGTGTCATAATGAGCTAGTTTGTTTTTACCATAATTGCCAAATTTGAAGTGTAAGAACATTCTTCTGTAGCTTTTAGACTTCAGAAGCTTGCTTTAACTCATAGGAGACTAATTATGGTTTTGTGGAAAGTCCTTAGTCTATTTACTTGTTGCCATGGCACTGTCTTATGAGTAAGCACAAGCCAAATCTAGTTCAACTTGAGATTTTTTTATTTTTTTTCTGGCAGTGGCCTACGTATCCTGAGGGTTTTGTGATCAGTTTAGTTGGAGCAGACTTTTATCAATTTTCACTGTCTTTTCAATAGTGGTTCGTTGTTCTAGTTCTTAACTGTAGAAGCTTTATTAGTTGATGTAGCTGATTATGGAATACTAACAGGAAGCTTATTAACAGTACTTTGGGATTAGTGCAAATGTTAGCTATTCAGTAATGATAATATAGTTCTTGGAACCAAAAGTGAGAATTAAAACCTTGTCATACTGGAATAGAGGGTTTTCATCTGTGTGGAAAGAATAAAAGTATAACTTAGTATCCAGTGTAAAATGGCCTGCCACTTCCAGTTCAGCTATGGTATTTCATGGAGCAAATGAGTCTGCAAGTAAACCATTAAACCGCCGATGTGAAGACATAAGCCCACTGCTCGTCTGCTAGGGATAGTTCCCTAACGCTGCTTAGGAAGGGTTGCAGCTGACTAAGTAGTCTGCTTAGTTTTGCTGTTGAAGGCCAGTGTCTTGATGGGAAAACTGTTAACAGGTTTGGTTTGCGTGTTTTACAGAGACTGTGTGGTTTTAAAGGCTTGAGCCCCCTGCCATTCCATTTCAGCTTACCTGAAGATACTTAGCTTTTGATTTGAGGGCAGTCTTAAGAAAATGGTACTACAAGGTAGGGAATGTTGGTATTACAAGGTAGAGACAACATTCCCTTTCTTAAATAGAAGGCCAAAGTAGTTAAAGCCCCATTTCTCCTGCGCTTAAAACAAATCTTCTACCTCTGTGGTGAAGGACCAGAATGCAGTTGTTAAAGATTCCAGATGTTATTTCCTATGGAACTCATTGATCATATAGGACTGAAGCCTCTTGCCATTATAGGTAGGGTTGAAAGACTTGCCACATTTTGTTCATATGAAAGACTAATTTTGAAAGCTGAGTAGGTACAGAATGTGAATGTGAGTTGCAGCTTCATTCAGTAAAAATTGAAGTTGCAGAGTCAAATAATATCCCTTTGGTTAAAAGTTTTACTAGAAAAGGTATATAGATCAGGACTATTTGATGCGGTGGCGGTGGGGGGAAGTCTAAAGATGCTTTTGTCCCAAAGCAACTGGTCTGGTGAGCTATACTTGCTTGCACTAGACCTCAGAGAGGTCTAAATGGGTTCTCTGAACAAGTCTATGTATGGTGTTCATTATGCCTTGTTCCTTTAGTGTGCTGTGGTTCTCTGTTGGGGATCTGACCACAAGAGTTATTTAGAATTTATTTCATAGTAGAAATAGTCATGTTTAAGTGTTGAACTCCTGAAAGCTGTGAAGAGAACAATTGACATTCTGCTATAAAAGTTCCAGACATAGCTGGCTAAACTGTGTGAGAGTGGGAATGGTTGTTCTGGTTCGCTGAACATACTAGGTCACTGAAGACTTGCCAGTTCATCTAGAAAGGTGGTGTGGTGCAGAGATGCCTCAGAACCTATTGTTAGATAGAACATTTTGAGCTAGGGTGTTAGAATTCACATCCTGTTGGACTAGCCTTTCTTTTGTGGGGCCTGGAAGTAATCTTTTCTCTTATTCAGTGTGTTTTTTCAGAAGGAGGAAAGGCTGAAGCCTTGTAGGCTGGCCTGAAGATGAGTGGTTCTGCTGGCACTGTCCTCAGGTTTCTGACAGGTTAGCCTTACCTAGGATACAAGAGAATTTTCATTCACAGTTTTATGTGGAGGAGTGTTGAATAGAGGGAGGGCTTGCTTTACGTATTACATGGAGTCATAAGGTGTTTCTTAAGTGTGGGAGGTGTGTTTTATAATCTTGTGTTGTAGGAAGCCAGAATTGAGTTGCTCACTAAACTTCAGTATTTCATAACTGCCTTCACTGGCCCATGCTGTAAATCCTCCAAAGCTATGCTATGTTGTCCTTGTTCTAATCTAAACTGTATCTGCATAGATTGTTATTCTTTTGTTCTAATTACTGGAGGTGGTTCCTAGAAGTGGTTAAAGAGGTATTTTAATGGTATTCCTCACTTGATTTAGCATGTCAAATGGGAATATGAGGATCCTTGACTGACTTGACTTTATGGTGGTGATTTATAGCTGGTTGTTTCTTAGCCTACAGTAGCTTTGAGTACAAGAAGGTTAGAGAGTTGTCCTTTCAGCGGTTCATTTCAAGTGTTCAGAATATACCACTGAATGACCCATGTTATAGCAAGTGAGTCTTTGCATTTTGTGTGTTAAAAAAATTTCTAACTAGGATCATTGCAGTACTGTGAAGTCTGGTTCATGTTTGGGTTAGTGACAGTTGACCTTCAAGCTAAGGATGAAGTAGTTAACAGCTAAACATTTTGAATAACAGTTCAGTACCTGACTCCTGATGAAGACTCAGTGTTACCCTTCTGAAGTCCTTCCATGATAGACCATGAACTTCTCTACTAGGCTTGACCCAAAAGCCTGTTCTTCCCTTGTGTAAAACTTTACTTCTAATAAACTTACTTGTTGCCTCCAAGCTAACTGAAACTAGCCCCAAAGACTGATTGGAGGTTACTGTGGGTACAAGTTCTAGCTGCCCCTTTGGGTAGACCTGTTTTTGCTTTGTGATTATACAGCAGTGGCTTCAAACTGTTACATCTGGTCCTGCGGTAGCCTTGCTCTGATTCTTGTGTGCTAAACAGTGGGAGTTGGCTTTTGGAACACTTCAGACTTTTAGATGTAGAAGAGTGTGTTTTTTCCTGGATGGGACTCAACTGTGGCTCTGGTGTTATAGCTGCATTTGTGAACTATAAAAAGCCTATTTTTGTAGCTGCATTTTTAACACTTGCCAGCTTGTACTCACCTCGAGTGTTTCAGAGTATGAAATGGATGAAGTAAGACTTCATGCAGTTCACTGTGACTAATTCTGGTCTGGGAAACCCACCATCTGGAAAGCTGGGTGCTTGGAAATGTTGAAAAAAATTAACTGTTGGAGGTATTTCTGATGCAGGAGTACCCTTGAGCTACCGAGTTCTCTAAAGGCATGTTCTCTGGTGCCTTGAAAGCTGTAAAAGGATCTGAACTGTACAAGGGAATAGATCAGTTTTTCGTGTTTAACTGTAATTTGTGTATGAGTTATTGCAGTCCAGTGAGCTAGTTCAAGGTCTGTGGCCAAAGACAAACAGATGGCATGGATTGAAACCAACTTGATTTTTGGACTGGACAATTAAACATGTTATGCTTGTATTAATATTGCTGGCTACAATACAGCCATTGTGGGGGGTTAAGAGGTAGCATTGAAACACAGTTAAGCAGTCTTACAACTGTTTTTGACTAGTTCTATGAAGGTGGCTTCAGGATACAGTAGAACTGAAGCAATTTTCTACACAGCTTTTCAGAAATTAAGACTCCAGTGGTTTTCCTGCTTGAACAACCAACTGGAGTTGTGTGTGTGTATATATAGAGTGAAGAACTGTGGAAGTCCAGTGGGGGAGAGAGCTGGGAGAAGTTCCTTTTTAGCTAGGTATGGCCAAATGTTAAGACCTGTGGTGCTAGGTACTGCAGCTTCATGTAGCATATACTGTTCAGACTTGCATGTCCAGCAAAAGTGAGTTATAATGAGAAACTGGTTTTAGTTTGGTCTGATTCTACCTTTTTTCCATTGACCCTCTCCTCCATTAGTAATAGAAGAGCTATTAAACTGTAGCATTTGTATTGTAAGTACCACTTTTCAGCTTTCTCAAAGTAATTTTGTATTAGTTTCTCATGAGAGAAACAGTTCCTACCAAGGATATGGATTGTTCTAGTTGCAGGTAGCTATTCCTTTCAGCTCTGTATTAGGGATCCTTGTTCAAGATAAATAGCAGCAAACATCTGAGTACTTTTGAAATGGAGGATCTCCCATCTTATTTAAGTCAAAATGTGGTTGATTGGTAGACTGGCAGGTTGTTTTCCAGATGCTGGTGCTTCCATATTGGCATTACAGTTACAGCAGACTGAGCAGTATACTGAAATTTTCTTAAGAGAATGAAATCAAGTGTTGCAATTTACAACAATAAGCAGCAAAGGATTCTTATGATTAAGTAAACTTAACATTTCAAAGCCAAAAGGATTAATTCCTGTTTTGTTGCTGTACAGAATTCAAAGAAGCTTTTTCACTATTTGACAAGGATGGTGATGGTACTATAACTACAAAGGAGTTGGGGACAGTGATGAGATCGCTTGGTCAAAACCCCACAGAAGCAGAGCTACAGGATATGATCAATGAAGTAGATGCTGATGGTAAGATTTTACTAATAAGTAATTTATTAAAAGTGCATAAAACATGGGTTTTTTTAACAAAGTAACTATCTTGCAGGCAATGGCACAATTGACTTTCCAGAGTTTCTGACAATGATGGCAAGAAAAATGAAAGATACAGATAGTGAAGAAGAAATTAGAGAAGCGTTCCGTGTGTTTGACAAGGTACTAAAATGTTTACCTTAATATTTCTGTTAAGAAAACTCGATCTGGCTTCTAATGAGCTTATTTACTGATTTGAGGGGTGTCTGCAGACCTGTCATCTAGAACCTCTAGGTTACCTACTCACCCTAAAGTTCAGTCTACTGTGGTACTGTAACTGAAAGTCAAATGAGTCATCATGATAGTAGTGGGTGATACTATTAAGCTGTCACTTGCTATGATACTAAAATACTTATACGAGGCTGGCAGGGAAATTGTTTAAATGTTTAAAATGGTAATCTTTTAAATCTTTCACTTAGAGTTAAATTGCTAAATGAGTCTAAAATTACTCAGCTTAAGTAAGATGCACTTTTAAACAGAAAATATATGATGTTAAGTACTTTGCGGTGTGGGGAAGAAAAAGTTGGTCCAGAGTTAGTATATATGCTACTAGTACTTTGGTATCCCGTCTCCCAGCTAGGGTGGAATACGTGAAAGTGGTCTCTGAAGGCCTTGTGGCTTCATGCTGGGCTCCCATGGAATAGGTGGATGAGATCAGTAGCTTCTGTTCTAAGAAGTAGACACTTGAACCAGTCACATGATTGAATAGGCATCTCCCTCCTAAAATGGTTGCAAAAGGTGCCGATCGCTTTGTCAGTGATTAAAAAAGTCTTGGGATAGGACAGCCAAAGTAGACTGTATTGGATAAGTTGTTTTTAAAATGTCTTTTAAGACTAAGATCCTGGACAGTTGTGAAGATGTGCTTACAGCTCTCACTTGTCTTGTGCAAATGCTAGTGGTTAAAGCTATGCAAACTTCTTAATGTTCAGCTTGCTCTGCAATATTCTTAAGTTATAGCTAAGTTGCTAGACTTTAGATAAATTCCAGTCTTGTGGTTTTTTTCCCCTCCTAGGATGGTAATGGTTACATTAGTGCTGCAGAACTCCGTCATGTGATGACAAATCTTGGGGAGAAGCTAACAGATGAAGAAGTTGATGAAATGATTAGGGAAGCAGACATTGATGGTGATGGTCAAGTAAACTATGAAGGTAAGGAGTTGTTAACCATTTTTTTTTGTGTAGTGCTTCTCATGCTTGTGACTTGTGTAGATGCTGATAGCCACACCAAGTTTAAATAGGACAATGTTCAGATGAGATCTTGTCAACAGTTAGTGTTCCTTTGAGCTAATCTTTTAGTATGTACATCATGTACCTTTAAATAGGTTTAAGTTTGACTGTGTTATTGCTACTTTTGTGCCAAAGGCAAAAAATGACTATTCGACTGTGCAGTGTAAGAAATAACTTTCTAAATCTAATGACCATTAGAATAAGGAAGCTAGCTGCGATGTTCACATGCTGTTTGTACTGTTCCATGCACTAATGAATGTTGATCTGACTGTAGCAAGTCACTCATTATCAATTAATGCTTGTAAAATTACTAATTAAAGGGGGAAAGCCCTCTAAAATACGCAGAAATTTCAAGACCTTTAGAAGACCTCTTAAATAACTTACACAAATCAGCTGCAGCAGTAGCTTATTTTTATTTCCTTCCTTCTTTCTGGCATTGAAATTTAACTCCTACTTGCATGATTTCATTTCTGTTAGACAATTGCTTGCAGCTCAGAAGCACTAAGCTTGTTTTCACTTTAACTTTCTGAATGTCTTGTAGAAAAGAGCTAGGGTATTTTCAGATAATACCCTTACTGTTTCTGAAGTGTAGGTGTGGGTTCCCTTTAAGGCCTTTTTGGTTATGGCTTCAGGATGAGCACTCATCTGTGAGCAAAAAGGCATTTTTATGAGCAAGCCTGCTGCTCCATAACTGTACTTGGGGAACAGACTGAGAGGCTGGCACTAGAAGAGGGTAGGCATCCCTCTTGTTTCCAGTTGCTCTTTTGAAACTTGAGCAACCACTTAGTTCTTGGTAGGTTCTCAGTTTCTTCTTGTTATTGTACCTGTTCAAACTATGGTTCAGCAAGATAAGTGAAGAATCCTGTTTTGTGGGGTCTAACTTCCAGTGTGCTCTGAATAAGCAACGGTTTGGTTGCTTGAAGCTGGTCAGGCAAAAGAGTAAGACTTGAGCTATTCTGCTTTGGAAAAAAAAAAATTCAAACCAATGCAATGTCTTGCTTGTACACCTACTTAACTGATGATCACTTCAGCCCAATTTCTACTCATCTCTTTGTCATTCTTGGATACCTTATGCCTACCTGTAAGTTGGTGGGCATGAGAACCCTGTGTAATGTTTTATGTTGGAAGTAAGGCTGTTCCGCAGTTCACTGAGGGACCAGCTTGTTTTGATAAAAGTAGAGGCCTTTTGCCATTGAAAAATAGGAGGGTTTTTAGGTGTGATTAGTGGAAAAAGGGGACTGTCTTGAAGATGCTTTTTTTGAATGTAACTGAAAACATAGTTTTGAAACAGTGCTCAGTACTGCTAAGGCAGGTCACTTCTCAGATCTTGCAATTCAGATTTTTCTCTAACTCTTATGCAACTCTTTCCTTTTACAGAGTTTGTACAAATGATGACAGCGAAGTGAAGACGTTGTACAGAATGTGTTAAATTTCTTGTACAAAATTGTTTATTTGCCTTTTCTCTGTTTGTAACTTATCTGTAAAAGGTTTTTCCCTTACTGTCAAAAGATTATGCATGTATAGTAATTAGAAGGCCATTCCTCCATGTTTTTCTCCTTTATCTTACTGTCATTGTTCTGATTTTTGGAAAATTGATCTAAGTAACAAATGTTGCATGTGGCTTACTCTGGATATTTAAGCCCTTCTGCACATCTAAAGTTAGATGGAGTTGGTTAATTGAGGGAACATCTGGGTTGTCTGTTTAAAAAAAAAAAGTAGCTTTCTTTAGGAGACTTAGGTATGACTAGTGTAGCAAGTTACATAAAGTAAGCTAGGGTTTACAATGCATTAGCAATTCCTTAGTTAAAGCGACATGCTGACTCTAGTTCTCCAGTACATAAAGGAGTTTACTCCATTTCCTGTGATGAAGGATAAGGACTCTTGCAGCTAATTCCAGGATAAAACCATGTGAATAGTATATATACATGTGGCTAATGCACTGTAAAAATCATTCTCCTAGCTTACTTCACAGTAACTTGTCTGTGGCCATACCTGTAACATGTTGTTGAAATGTGGAGTCTTAACGTTGTGGACGATTGACAGTCAACAATATGAAACTTAAGTTGCACTAATGCAAAACGGGTGATTTATCCAGGTACTCGTACACAAGTTTTTTTGTACTGCTGGTCCTGTACCAGAGAACATTTTTCTCCTCTTGTTACTATGCTTTTTAAACTTTGTTTAGCCACTTATTTTCAAAAAAAAATCTGCTTATGGCACGATTTGCCTCAAATCCATTCCAAGTTGTATATTTGTTTTCCAATAAAAAATTACAATTTACCCATACTGTTTCAATGTATCCTTGAATTATTTACAGGAATTGTTCAATACAGTTGCTGCTCTATGTGTTTCAGTATGTAGCAGTTTGGTTTGCTTATGCAATGGATTGGCTGTCTTAAAATAGCTTGGAAGGTGAAAACTTAGTCCTTAAACTCTGGCCCTTAATAGTATTGTTGACTTGAAGAAGCTTTCTTACTAGTAGTTTAAAATGTATTTTACAGTCTTGTGTGGAGCTTGGTGCTTCAATAAACTTACCGTAGTGACTGGCTATGCCCACTATCTGTAGACATTGTGAACTGGATGTTGACCTAGTTCAATAGTTGACCTAAAATTAAAATTCCTTGTTCAGACAACTAAACCTGTTTGCTTTCTTTTAATTATTTTGGAGTTTATTCCCTGTCAGCTGCTACATCGGGGTAACTTAGTCTCACACCTGGACTTTTCTGAAACTGCTGTGTTTGAGTTGCCATTCCGGATGCAGTCAGCTCAAAGTACAGAAGGAAACATTCTCTTACTGATGTGCTAATGAGCATGAATGTGCTTCTAACACTAGTGTTTTTGTCAAGCTTTACTTTTTTTTTAAAAAAGCAGAAAACAAACCTGGTTTTGGCCCAGGACAAATCCAAGACCTGCAAAGCATGCCAGAGGCTGTTTGTGCCCCTTGCCTCTCTACTCTCCCGGCAAGAACTGACTGATCTTACATATGCTGTATGGTTATTTTGTTTGGGGATTCTGGTTGCCTTTAAAACAAAGCATTGGCCCCTGCATCTGGTTGCTCTCACTGGTCCCAGCAGAGTAGTTACCTAATGCTTTAAAACTGTTTTAATTGTCTTTGAGGTATTTATCATTACAGTGAAAATGTAAAATTAGGACAGCTGATGAACCTGCTTTCAGAAACACTTGGTCAAATGTTTACGGTCACTGATCTTTAAAGCCCTGCTCTCTAAGGACTATAAGCAGCTCTGTTGGTTTTCCAAAGGAGGCTTGTCAAAAGTGTTTAAATTGCCAGCATCAGAATTCCTTAGAACTGTTGCTTTTGCACTGGCAGTCTGACTGAGGAAGCTTATGCAGTCTAAATATTCTAGCAGTTAGGGTTTGCCTTCTACAAAATGAGTGACTGAACAAACACTTCCTATCTGGTCTTCATCCTGTGGCCTCGGAGCCTGGAGACAAGCCGTAGGTGCTTAAACTGCCACAGGATGAGGAGAATTTGACAGAACCATCAGAACAACCACTTAAGATCCTGAATTGCAGGAGTATTGGAAGTATCATTTTTAGAGGTAAGTAATGCAACAAGGATCTGACAAGGATTTGTGTTTGCTGATCTGGTGTCTTGACTTTTAGTAGGCTGGGAGTCACACTTTGACCCACAGTCTTCAGCTACAACTCAGCATGCATTTGGAAGCATCTGACTAAGGTAAAAAGGAGAGGGTCCTCTCTGTTATGAAAAACTGCCTTGGCTGAGATAATTGCATTTCATAAAAGGAATGGGTGAAGAATGTGTGATGAGAAGGACACCTTTATTTGCTGTCACTTTGGCTGCTGCCTGCTTAGTGTTCAGTCACAGGAATCAAAGCTGCTGGGTTTAGTGTTAAGTGTCCATGTTGCTGTTGCCTAAATGAAATGCCTGACTGTTGAAGTCTTGCAGCCCTGTTTACATCATACTTTAACTGCAGAATGGGGGCGATACTTTCCAGTACTTCCTGCTATGGAAGAATGTCTTCTGAGGTACAGTGGGTAAAGAAGTGTGGTGGAAGCTAATGATGTTGATCACTAGAACCTTTTGGCTGAGGTGTATTTGCAGCTGCTTTTGCTGTTGTGAAACTGGTAGCCCTTGGGTCGCTCCAGGCAGATTTCTGGATATGTGTGTATGTAGGAATACTCTGAAATTTCAAGTTCAGCTTCTGGTAGCTTGCTAAGATACAACCCTTCATCCTGTCTGTGAAATATGGTGGGGGTTCGTTACTTGCTATACTACAATAGCAAGAACAAAACCAACTGTGGCACAACACTGCAGTAAACACCTGGTGATGCTGTTTTATTCTAAACTAGGGGATGAGGCGAGAGATCTTATGCCTAAAGACTGCTGTTCCCTTAATGTATAGGCTTAGGGGGAGAACCTATCCATATGTATACTGGGTATTTAAGTCTTTCAAATGGGGTAACTGGTCTCTAAAGACTTGACTCTGGAGGAGTAAGGTAGCTAAATCTGCATCTGAGCAGCCCCTTTCAGGAATTGTTTGGTAACAACCTGAGCACAAGGAGCAGCAGAATGACTGCTTTCTTGGTTTTGTGTATATCGCTTCTGTTACGTGACTAGACCGAGTTTCTTGGACAGTAACTCAGTCCGGTTAAGAGCTCTGTTAACCTGGTTTACAAACTTTTGTAAGTAAGGGGAGTTGCCATAGCTCAGGATTAGTTGTCATTGCCAGCCATTCCCAGTGGGGGTGGGTGGGAAATACTAGAAAGACTTTAAAAATTCTTGAAATACTGCACTTAAAAGTGGCTTTTCCATTGAAGTCTTCATGTAATGGGTACTTAAAGAAGTTTCATTCTATTTCGGAGTTAGTATATTAAATGATAGACTTTCCAGTTAAAAATGTTCAGTTTAGCAAGGAACTTCCGTAAAATTAATCTTGAAAAGCTGGTTTTTTCCAAGTGAGAACAATAGGTATTTGAGATGACAATATATGTGAATAACCGTGGTGTGCGGTCTAAGCATTAGGAAAACTGTCCAGCCGACAGGGACAATGTTGAAAAAACTTGGGTACTGCATAATGAATCTATGCTGAACAGAACTTTGACAAGGAGATCAAATCATCTGTGGGACAGAGAAAGCTGACAAGAGTTTGTTGGAGTAACTGTGTTTTTGTATTACAGTATCTCCTCAGCTATCTTTTTTTCCTACTTGTACCTACCTTTGTCATTAGTACAGATTTGTGATGAGTGAGAACAACCATGCTGCATCTGCTCCAGCTTCTGGTTTTGAAAAAAGTCCTTACTCCTACAAGAATACTCACAGTCTGTCAGGTTATCCATGTACTCTGCTTTGAAGAATTGAGCCTTTGATAGCTGTGTATACACTAAAAAAAAATGGATTTTTAAGGACTTAGACTAAGTTTGCAAACAAAAATAAGCAGAAAATACTGGAGTGGGAATGGAGGCCTTAATTTTCCAGTTTCCCATAAGTGCAAGTCTGATGTCAGTGTCATCTTTGGATGATGTAAATAGCTTTTATTTGAAATTGACTCCTTTCTAGCTACTCCTTAGAAAAATAATTCCTATGGCTCTTTTAATATGAACTATGGAGAAGAAGGCATTTCAGTGTCTTCAACTTGACAGTCCTGAGATACTGTTCAAGAAATTGCACAAAGATCTAGTCCAACTGGAATACCTTAAGATGAGATTTTTTAAAACATGAAAGATTTGGTGAAGGTGACCTTAGCCTAAAGACAAGGCATCTTCCCTGCAGAACTCTGGTTGGATGATACGATACAATAACTTAACAGTTAATAGCATGATTTGAAGTTTCAGTAGGCTTTTCAACAGGTCTGCATTTTACTGGATGCTTTATGTGTGCAGAGTAGCAGATAGTTCCTGCTCTAAGATCTTGCCATACAAACAGGATGTCAGGTAATGACAGCACCCACTGCAGCTTGGCCTGTTTTGGGTTGGTTTTTGTTTTAGGAGGAGTTGAACTGGAAATAAGAGTGAAAGAAAGGGTCAAGGAAAAGAAAGAGGATGAAAGAATATAAAATCAGGAGAACAGTGTGGGAGGAAAAGAAAATAAGTTTGATGCAAACATCTAATAATTGGTGCAAGACGAAGTCCAATGCTATTCTCTGAACGATACCAAGACCCTACGGCTGGAGCCCCTGGCTTGCTCCTCAGGTTGTTCTCAAATGGCAAGGGTGGCAGTTGAGTTTGTGACCCCCACAGCTGGAGTAGAGTATTTAGATTGTTCCAATTGCATAATCCTCATCTTGCTGGTAAGACCTTTGGGTAGGCATGTACTTGCTCAAAAGTATTGGTTTACTAATAGGGAAGTTTAACTTCTATCAGTAGTAATTGACACCTTGATCAGCAAACAATACCAGCTCTCTACTCAGCATCTTGTAGGTAGCCATCTTCTTGTGGTGCTGGCTGGTTCCTTGTGCGAGAAGGCAACCTTACAGAGGTCAGACAGGTATTGCCCTTCCTTCTGTGACTGACAAGCCCCAAGCTTGGGTTAGTCACCTACTGTATCATTACAGCAACGTGTCCCTGGTCCTGTAGTACCTTCTTAAAAGGCACGTGCTTTTTGGCAGTCAGAAAAATGCCACTAATGGCCCTTCAGGGAAGGAATTCCTGCTAGCTTTCTATGTTGGCAGGATTGTACAACAAGTTGTCTGTTTCTGGAGTGAGAGCTGGGTTTTTTTAAACTAAAGAGATCTGTATTTTTCACACAGCAACAATATACTGCTATTGGAGTAAAAGGCAAAAAAAAAGGTTTAGATCTTTTCCCCTCCTCCCAATCTCTTATTGTGAAGTGTTAGATGATCAACAACCCCAGACTGTGTAGGGTTTCTCAGTTCCATCTCTAAGGTGTTTAAGCCTCTGACTACTACAAATGTTACTTTTTTTTCCCCCTCTTAAATAGCCACTGTTTTTCTAATACGAACTAAACTTGAGGCCTTTGAAAGAGGCCTTTGAAGCTCTGTGTGTTCGAAGTGGAAATGCAGAGTCTTTTGTTGCTGCCAAATCATTCACACAGAAGAGGAAAAATCTTAATTCAAGGTCTACTCTAAAGCTCTATGGTCAGTGTAGTCTTTACAAAAGGCCTTGAATGTGCTTAAAAATAAAGCTGCTTAATGGATTAGGATGTGTGAAAATTTCCAATAATTTGGAATTAATTCATAAAGCAGTATAATATGTCATTAGAATTTTTTCCTTTTTTTAAGATGGTAGAATTAAGACAGGGTGCATAATTGATTTGCATTTTCAGCTCTGAGAATGTTAGGTATTTTTCCATGGAATTAATACTGGCATTTATACATATGTTACATTTTAAAAGGCTGCTGAGATAAAAAGTATTAGAGGATTGTCTTCTGTTGACTTTCACTGTGAGGAAACCATCCCCACCAGGCAGATTAACAAGCCAGTTTGCAAGATGATCTAAAAGTAAAAGCAAATGAGCACTTTCAGCAGTTCTTCCTGTTTAATTATTCATTATTCTACAAGTAGGACAAGTTTTCTTCATTTTTGAAATGGACTGTGATGCCCAGGCTAAACGTGCAGGAAAGTTATGCCTTTTTGCTAGCTCTTCCATCCTCTTCCACCCTCATGCTATAGCATTATAACTGGATTGATACTCTGGGGGTTTCTGCAGGCAGTGGCTTCCCCTAAAACCTTTTAAAACCTTTTTGTGGTTCTATACTGGGATTTGGAAGAAATGCAACCCAAAAAATCTCCTTTACTTCTGGCAGCTTTTTCTTTCTCTGGAATTTGCCCATGTTCTACCCTTCACTGAGGAGGCACACCTCCACGTACCCTGAAGAAATCTCCACGTGATCTAAGCTGGAGGTCTCTCACAGAATGGCCCAAATTGCCGTGCTGTAGATTCATCATTTATCTGGCGTAAGTTACACTTGAGGGTGGGTTTTATTGCCAAGGTTCTGATAAACTTTCTTTGGCTGCCAAAGAGAAATATAAAATGATTTTGCTATTTTGCTCTTAGAGTAATCTTCACTACAAAAGCAATGAAATTGAAGAAAATCTTATGTAGGGAAGGTTTCATATCCATGGTCCGTCCTTTCTTGGCTACCTCTAAAGATAAGTCTGCCTGCCATGTTAGCAGTTAAAAATAAATCATTCAGTTGCTAGTAAAGCAGATTGGAAGCATCTGCATCAATCCCAAGACCTTACTCCTCATCCACATCAGGGAGAAAAGTCCCTCCTTGCAATCTGTCTGTCAAGTGTAGGCAAGCAGCTATTGAGGTCATCTGCTGAATAGTCTTGAGCAAACTGGCAGTTCTCACAGAACATCTGACACAATTACATTTTATATCAGAAGCATGGGGAAAATGCATCCAATATTCAAATGTAGGTGTTTGTTTCTTTCTTCAGCCCTCATCCAGGCTTCTCTTCTATACCTAGCCGAAGTAGGATGTTTTCACCCAAAATGCTGATGGTTATAGCCATTCACTGTTAGCACAGTAGAATGAAAGGAGTCATAAATGGTATCCTCCACCTCAGCTGCCCTTTGCTTCCTCAAAGGGGAGAGGCAGACCCTACCTTGCCAATCATGCCGAAGGGCAAAATTTCACTGCTGACCTGGTAGTACCCCTCTGGGGAATGCTCTCGAGCCTTTCCTGACAAGAGGCTTTTCTTAGCCTTTAAACACATCCCTAGCTCTGGATTGATTAGCTATTTCAATAATTTTCATAAGAATCCATCCTCCAATTTTAATGGCACTGATGAAACAATTAGGATCCAGTATCAGTTTCTGCTTTCATCAGGCTTTGACTAACTTTTAATTAAAACAAAGACAAATTGAAATGTGAGTTTACATTTCCAATATGCCTTCAGAGAATGAACTGCACAAGAAACTCACCTGCTTAATCAGCCAATGCTAATACCAGGTAGTTACGCAGTATGAAATTTTCTTCATGAAGCCCAGCTCAACTGAGTGAAGCCCACAGACAGTTTTAAAGGAGAAGGCAGAGCGAGAGTATCTATCTGATCTGTAAACCAAAAGCTAGTATCTTACTACCAAGTGCTTGTGCTTACTTTCTTCCTACTTTAGTAGATGTGACGGGGGGAAATGTTAGCAACATACTCACTTAAAAACATCACAAAGAAGTCCTGGCACCTTGTTTTAAAGGCAAGGTAGATAAGTACATATGAGAGACAGAAACAGTAGCTGTGGCTCACTTTCAGGGTAAGTGGGTGAAGGCTCTAGGGATCACTGTTCTGTAGGTAATACATGACTGGTATTGTCTACATCTCCTGAGATTTACAATATGTTCCTTGGAATATTTTGCTTTTGTGTTTTCATGATTTTCATGTACAAGTAGTATTTTTTTTATTCGGCCCAGGTAGAGATTTTAGTGGTGTAGTCAAAGGTCCATGTTTTTGCATACTATTTTGTCTCATTTCCTCAGTTCTTACCACCAGTTTCCCCTTTGTGGATGCAAACAACCCAAAAATAAAGCTGCATATTCAACTTCTGAGTTTCTTTCTGTGAAAAAGCATAGTTGTTGCTGCTGCTCCTTCCTCATCTTATTTTTCTGTTCAAAATCTAGAGCAGATGGGTTTAGTTGTTTGACGAACTCCAGCAATTGTGAACTTTTCTGGTCCACAGTCATTCTTGTGAGACTTCATCTTGCCAGCAAGCAGAGCTACTCCTAACTCCACTGCTCAAAAGTTGTCTTTGTATCCTCTTGGGCAGTACTTTTGCTCTGCATCTCTGTGCTTGAGATAGCGTGGGGAACAGGAGACTATGTCTACTATGAGAGGTACCCAGCAACAAAGCTCTTCACCTCTTGAACAGAGGTTTGACCTCTTCAGTGAAGCTTAGATGGCTGTTGAGGGCACCTACAGAGCACCACTGAATACAGCTTATGTAAACCTGTTGCCAGGCAGAAAATGTTCTCGGTTCAGATCCTTAATATTGCTCATGATACGCATATATTCTAATTCACTCATCACAAGGAGGGCCTGTCTTCTCTGCTAACTTACAGCCCCAAAGCAGATCCTAGCCAGGAAATCCTTTTCCAGACTTACTTGCTCTTTGGCACAGCACAGCAATCTCAGTAATGTGGGCACGAAAACAGAAGTGGCGTATGAGTTCTGAGCCGTTCAGTCAAACCACCCTGCAGCAATGAGTCCGACAGTCTCGGCTCAACTTAAATTAACTTATTGAAGAGGTTTTTGTATTTTGCCATCTATAATTCTTCCCTTTTTGCTTGAAGACTTAACTCTTCCATTTTTATCCTAAGTTATTTTTTTCCCCAAACATCCTCCACTATTCAGAGCAGTTTTCTAAGTTTATTCAATTATGACTAACACTTTAGAAAAGCATTGGAGCCTCAGCTTTATGGGGAGCTGTGCTTAAGCAAAATCAGAACCTTGAAAGGTACCTATGCAAAACAATGGGCCATACTTGCAGGTCAGATTCTACCTTCACTTCAACCATATTGTTGTTCTCTGTCACATGGAAGCCTGGGAAGAATCAGTACCTTGAAGGTCATCCTCCTGTCTGCGCTGATGTTTTGTTCCAGGATATTAACACTACACCAGGGCATGAAGCCCTCAGCTCTCCTCCAGCTCCCAGGTTTGCATGCAAGTAAGTAAATCAGATTAAAATTACATGATAGGAAAACTGATTTTATATATTCCAACATTGAAGCACACCTATGGCTCCCATTGATATGCTTCAACCAAAGGCCACTGAAGTCTCCTGTTGATTTCAGTGGTGTCTGGATCAAGGCCTCAGTCAGTATCTTGACCATCTGTGGGGTAGGTCCTGATGCAGCCCATTTTTAAGGACATGCTTAGTTCCATCCCCACTTAATAAAGCAATTAAGTGTGTGATGAACTTGAATAATAGGTTGAAGCCTGTGCTGAAAGTCAAGCACAAACTTTGCTGAACTGGGTCTTAAACAGTAATTTATGTTAGAGGCTATCCCCGTTCAGCATCTGAAAAATAGGGCTTCTGTTTCTGCAGACACGCAGCCCTGGTAGACATCACTGTGGTTACAGATCTTTCAGACTAGAGCTAAAATCCAACCATTTTGAAGCAAAAAACCCACTCTGGCTTCTTGTGCCCAGTCATGTACACAGGTCCTTCATTTTACAGTAAATTCGGCTACACTGCCTGAGGATATTCGTAATGAAAAAGTTATTTTGAAGTCAAAACTGAGAGAAACCATTGAAAAAACAGAGAAAACAGTGCCTCAACTCACCGTAGTTGCTGCTTTTTCAAAGTCCAGGCAGTTTATTTTTTGTTCTGCTGTCCAAAGGACCTCAAAAATTGACTTCATCTAGTCAGTACTATGCAAATGAATATTTCCACTAATAAAACATGCATAGACATCTGAAATGCAAAACACGTACATAAATTGCCATGTGTTGGCTGAGGCATAGGAGCTCTATGTATGACCTGAGCATGTGAAGTAATGCAAATCAGCTTAGCCTTCTGGATTGCCAGCTTGGCTAGTGCTTTGAGGGGCCGCCGTATTTGGGTAAACTCACACTTGCCAGAGACTAGAGATGCCGATAAATGAGACCCAGTGAGTCTCTCTCTGGTGGCCTAAGAAGTTACCTCCCCCAGTTAGTGACTGTAGTCCTGTCCCGCAGGTTGCCTCTTTCCGCAGCAAAGCTAGCAGAACAGAATGTGTGCCCCACCTCAGCGGCTTTATTGCCACAGTCTGGTCCTTACTTTAAACTGCAGATGAAGTGAAATTTAAACTAAACCGTAGACTTCATGCTGAAGCTGTTGAGGCACTGACTGCATTCTCTTCTTTTGACTTCACTGTGAGCATGACAACCACAAACATGTGGATAACAACTCCTTAAATTATTGCAGAAAGGCATAATAAGATCATCTATTAATACCTTAACAACTTCATCTGAGCTGGTGCAAGAGATCCTGTTACCCTCAGCTCATGTGTACAGAAATTTGGCCAAAATGTCTTCAGAAGGCTCCTAAAACATCTTGGCTTTCTCTCTGTGACTATTCAATCTTGAAGGCCCTTTATGGTGTGCATAGTGAAAAGCAGTATGTGTTGTTGGTGCTATTGTTAACCATCCTCTGAAAAACAGACAAGATAACCAGTATATTTTTTTTTCCCTTGTAAGGGTTTAAAAGAATTAAGAGTATTTGCCAGATTTAAAAGGAGGTGTATTTTCGTGGTGTATTTCGTGTGGCTAAGACGAATTCAGATTGTAGATGAGCCGAAGTGTGAGTATTTCCACCGCTGAAAACACGAGCGAGTGGACTGGTTGCGTATTATGTCTATGTGGCAGAAAAATGATTTGTAAAATTCCTTTCTTGCTTAAACTACCGTTCTGTAAAACTTAAAATGCCTTCAGCCCTTTCAGTATTGTGGCTGATCCTAACCACTTCGGTAGTAGCATGACTTCTCTGGCCCCTGTAATACAATTCCTGATTTGCTGCAAGAGATCAAACTCAAGGCCACTGCAGCTCCATTTTACTACTTCAGTCAAAATATCCTGTATGTTGTTTATGACATTGCCAGCTATCCCTGCACAGGCAACACCGACCTGTGTAACTCTGAGCTCGCTATACTTCCCATCTGTGGATTCTGTACCCCACTGAATAGCCTTCTATTCACACAAGTGCCAGTGGACAAAAAAGCCCGTTTGATGTATTCTCCCTGAAGAATGCTCAAGTCACTCTACCATTGGAGATTACAGAAAGGACAATTGCTTCAGTCAGAGTCACTGAGATGAAAAAGCTGGGGTCTTAAGTCTACCTGACTGAATTTGGTAAATGGGAAATGGAAGTATTACTGCAGCCACTTCTCCCAGCAGAACTAGACGATGGGCCATGCGGAGCAGCTGGAAGATGGTAAGGTCTCCAATCAGTACCATGCTTCACACAATGAACATCTGTCATGGCCCGAGTTAGGCACCTAAGGGAAGCTCTGCATGATCTTCTGCAGGAAGGTTTCTCTGCCCACATCCCAAGGAGCTGCAGGCTCCAGGCTGGACAGAAACTGAGCAGCCAGCTTCGGGTGGCAATAAGCATGACTTAGTATTCCCAGCCTCCCAACAGGATTACTGGTCAGGTTGGGCACTCTGCTGATGAGGACTACCCTCCTGGCCCCGAGCGGCTCGTGTCCAGGAGACACAGCTCAGCAGCACCAGTGTGCGACGTAGGTGGGATCTGTGGAAGAGATGGCCAAAATATTGCCCGACCTAAGCATTTCACACCCCCCATCCCCAGCACACTGTAGACTGTAAATCTGATTCCCAGGTGCTTAATTCCCTTCGTTCACTTCATAGGGACGGTAGGCACCTAACTCAGCATTGTGAATGGCAACATTTCATTTTGCTCTTAGGTATGGCGTTATCAAGTGTTACAACATCCAAGCCTCTTTTTGGACATGGCACTGAATATCTGTGTGTTACTTTGGATCTTCCCTAAGGACCAGGATTTGATTTTTTTCAAAAAAATCATATTTTATTAGGCAACATGTGTTTAGGGGTCTATTAATCTCTCTACAGCTGACACTCAAGCCCGTCTGTGCAGCAATTTGTTACAACGCCACTAAACCTGGCACTTTAATTATGAGATGCCAGTTCTTGCTTCTCTGTTGTGAAGTGAACATGGAGTCATCACTGATTTCTATTTTTGCATGAAAATGATTCACCGTGTAGAATGTACTGTACTACAAAAAAGATGGAAGAAAATAGTTCCAAGATACATGTTGGGAGACAGAAGCAATGGCTTGCTGCTGTGATTCACGCTCGTACTACCCAGGCATTCCAAAAATGGGTTTCTTCACAATTAGCCACAAAATCTGAAAACCATAAAAGGAAAGCCATCAGTCTAACAGCAAGTGGTTCCGGCTGGCTGCTTGAAAGAAAGGAAAGTGATAATTCACGGTGCGGGTGAAATGTCAAAACTTACTGGACATCTTCTCCTGATTAACTTCATAATCGGGCAACCCAAACTGGCAGTCTTTGCTCTTAAACTGAAAAGACTTACTGTGCTTCAAAAATCAATGTGGTCCGATGAGAACCGATCACTGATATTTATTAATGGTGTGACTCTGGCATCGGTGCCCTGTACGCAGCCACTTGTTGAGGACAGGGGCAGATGAGGGACGGCTGAACTGCAGCCCTGCTCCTCCGGGGAGCTGGGGGGCTGCTGCCCACGTATTCCCTGTGGAACAGGCTTGGCAGAAAGCAGGCAGTGAGTAGGCTCAGCCCTGGCAGATTGCTCTTCCCCCAGCACAACTGAAAAGTGAAAACAACACTGCTGAGAGCACTCAACTGGATGTCAGCTGAAATATGAAAACGTGGGTGTTGCTTCCCTCGACACATCTGCATTTTTGGGACCTCCTCAAGCTTGGCATAACCAGGTGCGTCCCAAGGACAACATGCTCCTTCCAAGGCTTTTTATGAGGTCTGAGGATCTGTCATCTCTGACTAGGAGACATTTGCAGTAGGTGGAAGTGGGGTGAACTCCAACTATAGCTGATGTCGCCACTCATAATTTGTAAGCAGGATATTTATTAACGCATGCCTCCCGAGAGCCTTTGACATATACTTGGGAGTGACTCTGGGAAAATATATATACACAAATGTAAGTACAGAAGCTCCTACTGGAAAAGGCAATTTATTACAGCTGCTAATGCACTTTTTAAAAACCAGAATTGGCAGTGATAATGCTTGTGTATGTTTTGCCCTTTGCCTGTCAGGAATTCATGTGTAACTTGGCCATGGTCTTGGCTGTATTTCTCACAGTAGATAAGACAGACCCTTTTCCCTTTTGGGGCTGAATCTATTTGCTGATCAACAGTCTCAAGGTACCGGTAATTTCTAGATATCTGATGGAAAGGAGAAAAGGTTTTTTTTTATCCTGCAAAACAAAACCAAATTATCTATGCTCACATTTATAGTTCTAGAAGGAACGGTATCTTTAAGAAATAAAATAAGCATCAGTGCAGTTCCTCAGTGTTTATTTGAAAGTATAGCAAAGGATTGTATTAATACACATTATCATGGGACAGACTTTCTCAGTTAAGTAAATGCTATTCTTTTATTTGAAAATCCTGTAGGATGTCATTAACCGCTCTGTGTCAGGTGGCCTATTGTGGTAGGAGATCCATTCTGAGTAAACAGCAACTTCTTAAATGAGTTATAGATACTGCTATTATACAATCATTTGCAACAAATGATCTGTAACACCCTTTAAAATTGCACTTGTGGCCTTGGAATTTCAGCCCAAACCTGGCATGCTCTGTGGACAGACTGGATCTGCTTGACTGCCGATTTGGAGAACAGCTTTACACTTTCTGTTTGTTTTGCTCTGTAATTGTTCTGTGGCAGAAACCTTCTCGTTTGACCTCGCGTTAACAGCTAGTTATAAATGGCATCCGTGCTGAGGCTTTTGATCATGTACCCTAAGTAATCTCATAAGCAACTGCTCCCCTTCTAAATCCCATCATCATAATAATGACCCAACCTGATGCACTAGCGCAGTGCCTCTATCTATGGGGGCTAGCTTTTCAATTTCATAAATGCGTTATCAACATCCTGTGAATGGCTTAAAATACAGTTATGGGCAGGAAAAGGATTTTGTAAAAGCAATGTCTCTGTGTTCTATATTAATTCTGAATTATAAACATAGCAGAATATATACAAGTCCTACTTTCCGGATGTTTTTTTTATCCTTGTATTAACTGTCAGGAGAAAGCTCTATGCTATTAACAGTCTCGTGTCTATAGCTAAATGTGAGCTTCTCCACATATAAGAATATTTTTTTGTCACTTCCACATTTTACATTCCCAACATTCATTTCACTAAAAAAAACCCCAGTCTTTTAACAGCCATGATCCCGAGGATTTCTGACAGTCATTAAGGGCTCCTGGTTTTTTGTTTTTTGTTTTTTTTTTTTCTCTCGTGTCCTGACCATGCCAAGAACTGCCTTTCCCATTAATCACCTTTGCTTAATTAATCATCCCCAAGTCAAATTTACTAAATTTACAAATTAAGGGCCCAATCTGTCGTTAGCTGTTACTGAAGGAAGTCGCAGTACTTTTTGGTTTAGCTCAGCGAGAAGCATCCCAGGTCTCCAAAAACCAGTTTGGTTATGCTTTTCCACTTCCATACTGCTAGTCGCTGAAAGCCTAACCAGGTCTCTGAAGCTGCCTTGTAGTTTCAGGAGAGCCCTGGGGTTGCTGACGAGGGTCAGAACCGGCGCTGCCCCAGAGGTACAGGCTGGGTCTCCTGCCTTCAGCACCCTCTTCCCTTCTCCCTGGGCCGGTCACAGCCATCATACTTGGGAGGTTTCTGCCTCAAGCACTCTAGTCCACTTCTGCAAAGCCCTGAAGCTTGTTTTTGTAGTGCTCGGTCACTGCAGTGTTTGTTTTACCACTTGAGTGGTATGCTGGCTTGTTGTGGATTGTGTCCATGGCTGTCTTCTCTCAGTAGCTCTGCTGTTTGCTTTCCACAGCACACCAGAAACTTGAGCTTAGCAGGAAACCTTCTTACTCTTCCTCGTTCCAAAAGCAGAAAGTAATTTCTTCCCTGGCCTGGTCTTGCCTGACCAATTCATCTTTTCTTTGATGAAGGAGAAAACATAAGTAATTTAAGAACCATTCCCACGCGACATAACAACATCCAGCCAAATGTTCCTATCTTCCGCTGACCAGGATATTCGAATCTGTCGAATGTATACAGGAACGTCTCTGCAAGCGTAGGAGAACCGTGGCAAGCCTTGCCACTTCGCTGGGAGGCTGCTGCAAGCCCGTTTCAATCCGTGGCTACTGGGAGTGGTATTAAGGTGCTTGTACCTTCTTTCTTATTTCTCTTTTGAAGCATACACAATAGCTATTATCAACCAGCAGCAATTGAGTCCTTGTCCTAGAATAATAACCCGTCAATGAAGCAGTTGTAGATGGAGAACAGCAGTATTTGTAACGACAGGGTGCGGCACATGCTGGCTAGCTTGTAGGTTGGCGCATACTCTATGTACTACCACAGCCATCCAAGGTCAAAATGCTTCAAGAGCCAAGAAGAATCTATTAATATCATTCTAAGTACGGTGGCTAAGATCCAGGTAAGGAGAGCCTCAAGAAGGTATCTTTAGAGAAGGAAAATTGTTTATTTCACATCTATATTATGAAAACTATTAGTCTGCTTTTGTGGGCACTCCTTAAACGGTCACTGCGGCAGTATCAGAGTGGTTTATCTGCTGTGCAGGTAACAGTAACCATGTACGTGAGATCTGCCGAAACTCTGGCCTGTTTTGGAGAGCTGACTTTTCAGAATGCTTTTCATTCATAAACCTGCTTTCCTTTGTCATCTGCCACCTCTGTCATGCTTTTCTCATGTTACTCTTTTTTCCTCTTCTCTGTCTTGTCCATAGTATTGTACTTAGCTTACTACTCATTTTTATTTCAAACATATCAACTTCGATCTATCTGATCTTTTATTCTAAATGACCAACGTGAGAAAAATTATGACACAAAAGCATGGGGAAATGCTGCTGAACTTTAAGAAATCCAGTAAGCTCTTTTGTAACTATTTATTGTATTTTGTATTTACTATTTGTCATAAGGTTGGTCTTTAGGGTATGGGAGTCTAAGCTTCCCATCCTAGATGATAGGAGTATTTGATGGCACATTCAGTTATTCAAGCTGATGAAAGCTAAGTCTTTGTTAGACTGCAAAGGAACGATATCATGCAAATTTTTTACTGTGCATCTCATGACATTTTAGATTTAAATGGGGCTTATGTGGTTCACGAATTGGCCTTAAATCATCTACATGCTGTCACTAAGCATTTTCTTAACAGCTGTTCTTTCATTTAGTTAATTACTTATCAAATGTCAAAATGTGATGGCTGAGTGAAATGTCCTGTTAGCTGAACAAACCCTAACTTCACAATCGTTTTCTGTAGACAAACAAAATGAAGTGCTACATGAAAAATCATGAGATGTTCTGACTGCACAAAAGCTTGATTTTTATGCCTGACTAAACCTGACAATCAAAAATAAGGGAGCGGAGCAAATTAATAAATATACATTACCCTGCTTAATGGTTATGAACAGATTTAGGCTGGACCACAGCTGTTAAAGACCAAGTTGGGCTGCTTGTTGTTGTTGGGTTTGTTTGTTTGTTTATGGTTTTGTTTTATTTTGTTTTTTCTGGGGACAAATATGAAAGCCTTTTATGGAAGATTATAACTCAGAATTGTATAGTGGAAGTTGTTGGGCTTTTTTTAGTTCAGTATTCCAAAATCTGCTTGGTTTGTACAGCAAAATGTATGTTTTCATTCAAGATGGGACTCATAACCTGAAACTTCTGGAGAAGCAGGCACAGCTGTTATAATTGATCAGCATTACCTACATCTGCTATGGCTATAAAATTATTATTTGGTTTTGGTTTTGAACAGGATGGAGGATTGAATAAGCTGTTCAAAAATGCGGGCTCCAGCTCATTTCCCAGTAAAAAATAACATAGCTATTAGAAAGAACCATATAAATACAAAGAAAATGCATTACATAATGTGCTAGGGCTATTTTAACATCAATGTTTTTCCTTTCCACAGAGCTGCTATATATTTTCTTAATGGCCGAGATCAACTTCCAAATATAACTAGGAATGCCTTTTCTGGATTGCTTCTGATTGCTTCGATTGCAGAAATCTCAAGTTTGGGCTTAAAATGAGGCGGGAATATGTAGGGGAAAGCTTGAGTTATGGAGTAGTTTGCTGTCTATATCTACAAACACATCATATGGCTAGGACTTCAATTTCGTATCAGGAGGAACTTTGCTAGATACTGCTCCTAGTTAGTTCTTCTCTAACCCCGAAATAACAGGAGATGCTGAAATAATGTGAGAGTTTTATATCGCAGTCTATGAAGTCTAATCGGAAATAAGACTTTAACGTTACACTGACCAAAAAAAAATGTGAGACCAAAGTCTGTTATATATACAAAAGTACTTTAGCTCAACAGGATAAGGCTACATTTATTTTATACCTTGCGTTTATTTCTGTGAATGAAAAGCAGGGCTCAGACTATCTCAGGAATGAAATATCTGTTGGTAGCTCTGCTCTGGAAAGCACAGATCTCGTTTGCGCAGTAAAACCCCCCGGTTAGAAAGCTCTAAAGAACCGAGCCGCAGAACCTCGCTGAGCCCCGCAGCAGCTCTAGCTCTTCAATGAACAAAGGCAGGACTACGGTAAAAAAAGATGACAGGCAGTGTTTTGCTCTGATGACTGGAAAAGAATGTGCCAGCATGCATCTCCTTACTCTGGGACTGTGTTAACTCAAAAAAAAAAATGTGAGTCTGACTCCCTGGAGAGGGAAAAGCAAGCAAGCAATATAAAAAGGGTCTCTGTCCCTACCAGTCATTCACAACACCGTGGAGGGTTATTGTCCACAGTGCTGTGAGCAGTCATGTTTTCCTTTGATTCTATATAAAAACAAGAGCTTATTTATCAGTCTTTTGTTAGTCCTTTCCCCTCAATCAAACTTCTTTACTTGTTAGAAGGGAAGTATGGTCTGCCATGGGAGTCCAGAGAAGATATTTTCTTTTCCAATATCCTGAGCAAGTGTTTCAACTGGTGACAAAGGAAATCTTCCTCCTTTTTGTTGCTAATTACACCTAAGAAAACAGTTGCATCTACTGTTTATAAGTAGCAAGTTATTCTGTGCAATCTGAATGCAGTCTAAACAATGATGAAATATTTAGAAATTACTTGGTAGTGATGCACAGGCAGATAATGGAGTTCTCATCTTCTTCTTTACATTACAACATCCATATGTAATGCTTGATAATGTATTATTTGCTGTGACATTGGCATGATTATCTGCATCATTTAAAATGAGTGTTAATTTATAATCAACTGTGATTGGAATACTGTTCCATGGCATTGATTTATTCACAAGAAATGATCCACTAATCAATCTAAGAGACTAAAGAATGAGGTTTTTTATTAAAAAAAATTTAGCTGCCTAGAGATGCTAATGATGTTCTCAGGCATTTTTTTAAATCCTGGCATACAGTGAGCAGGTGTGTTTCTTCAAAATACCCACATATTCTGAAACCAGTACTCATAAGAAGTTCTTCCTTGTGCATTGGTTTCTTTAAAAGTGCTTTCATCAATAAAAGTACTATAAATGGTATGGAGTGCTCAAAAATTAAGATATTCTTTCAAAGAGCTAGTTGGAAATTAAAGAGACCCCTCAACTGAGAAATAACTATCTCCTTTTACTTCTGGAAATGATAACTTGGCATATACTCTGCCAAATGTTTTTCCTCGGTTACGTGCTCATTCTATGAGCTGCACTGAGGACACGGTGGATGTGTAGCGCACCGTAAAGCCAGGCTGCTGGAAACCGAATGCATGAAGCAAAAACTCTTAATCAACATCAGTGCTCATTCTTTATTGCTTGATTAGGGTGATCTTGTAGTTTCCAAGAGCCATTAGCATGCTGTTTGTTTAAAAAAAAAAAAAAAA
>NW_009625950.1:6367-22183 GCF_000690535.1 Cariama cristata | reverse complement strand
ACATTATAAATCTTGATTCTAATTTCAATAGATATTGTTGTTTAGAATTCTATTTTAAGGGGTACTGTGGTTGTAATGAAACTGAACCTGAACAAACAAGATCCTACTTCCCCAAGACACCTTCAACAGTACATGCTCTTTTTTGATTTTAAATTCAGTTTTAATTTCATTTCCCTTCACTATTTAAAAGAGTCAACTAGCAGTAGCTGCAGCCTCAGCATATAACTAAGCCAACTGGTACCGTGGCTTAGTAACTGCAAATGTTAACATCTTCATCAGCTTCTCAGACAGTGCTCCTTTTGCTTTCAGTGGTTTTAATATTTAAATGTAAGTTCTTGTCCAATTATCACAAATTCCTGCATTTCAAGACAAAGGTATCTCAGCAAAGCTGAATTTACAGTGCATCAGATGTTCCGTGTTAATCACAGAAATATATTGTAACACCTATCTCAAAGTGCCAGAGTAAACAGTAACAGCCTATCCACCACAGAATGCTCAAATAAGAGGTAAGCCAGATCATATTTATTCTGAGATGCTGTGAGGTGGGAGCATGCATACATGGATGCATGCGGGATTTGTGGAGAAGCTAATGCACAGAAAGGTCATACTGCCATTTACTATCCAACAATAGGTACTTTTACCTGCTAACATCCCACTGCAAAATATAAATCCTAAGAGGACTGAACATAGAATTGATATAAATTGTCTTTTACTATACATTTATTCATCACAAGTAATTGTCTTCTCTGTCAATACTTTGATGTGCATGTATGAGAGTGTGTGCATGTCTGTGTATTGGTGAACTCTCCAAGTTATCACTATCCAAAGGTATTCATATGATAGAATATGATAGAAGCAGATATACAATGCAGTCACAGGTTTGTATTGCCTCTCGAGATTATAGTGCAATAGACAGTTAACCAACGTGCATTCCCAAGTTTCTAGTTAAGGGAAATGGAGAAGGCACTCAAGTCCTACTCCAAATAATGGGAATATGACCTGGAAACCCTAAGGCAAACGTCACTCTCCAGATGGCTGTTTCTTGAGCTGCTCATGCTGGCCATTTGTCCCTATACTAGCAGACCTGCTCTTTGGTTTCACCATCAGGGTAGAAAGTTCATGTCATTGCAAAAGACTCTTGCTGTCTCCAGAAATATCTGTACCCTAGGGCTGTGTATATACAAGAAAACATGTCACTCCCTTAGGATAACCTTCCCCAAAGGCAGAGTCAGCTCTCATTCTTATATATTTTAGACTAAATCAACCTGTGATATCTGGGACTATCCTGTTGAAAAGCACCTTTATTTTAGTTTGTTCACTTGCCTACACTTTCTTCCAGGCTTCTTCCAGGTAGGAAAAGCACAGTATTTCCTAAAAAAACTCTTTCTCTGTGGTCTTTCATGAGCCACAGAAACACTTCCGATGTTTAAAAGAGAAAGTATTTGTTTCATTTCTATGGAAATTTTGTGGGCCTCTTCCTGTTTCCTTTTCCTCCTTCCAACCTGTAGAATCATCTGAATAAAGCAGCCATTTTGACACACTACTTAATTTTTCTCCTTGAAAGGAAAGATGCATTTTGACTACATCTTGAGATAAGCGCAGGCAGGTCTCTCTACTATGCTCTTTGCTCAACACTTTTCAAGTTTGTGAGATAATAAATGAATCATTTTTTCCCTTCTTTAAATAGACTTAGGTTTCAAATGTAAACACCATTGGTTAGACCTGTAATAAAGTTTTTCTGTTAAAGAAACTAACATTTTAAAAAGAAAAAGAAATTGAGATGTGGTATTGCCTTTTATTTTTATCCCCTGTAAGTCACAGAACCTTTCAGCTGTAAATCATCTTGCAGACAATATTAATATTTATCGAAGACTAACTTAATCAGTATGACGTATGTAAAACTGATTTAAGCCTGAGAAACTTACATATAAAAACAAACCTAAAACACATCTCCACAAGTATGTGAGACGTCCTCCATTTCTTCCTGTTGCAATTCTTCCTTTCTGTTAGGGGCTACCTTTTTTTTTGACAAAAGGCACTCAAGAAACAAAATTTGAATATGTATTTGTATTTTCTATATAATTTAAAACAACAACAAGAAAAAAGACAAAATAGTCTTTTAGAGTAAAGTCCTCTCTCTTTCTTCCTTCAATCTACCTCAAAAATCCAAAGGAAAAAAAAAAAAAAGACTTCCACAATGCTCTGGCAATAGTTGTCCAATAATTGTTCTTTCTGAGCAAGCAGGGATGGCTCTGCTAAAACTGTGGGGTGAACAGTATGGCATGTCAAGAAAGGAAAGAACTAAAGTTATTCCTGAAATCTGATCCTGTGATGCAAAATAATAACACTAAGAAATATTTTGTTTACATTTCACCTAACTTCTCCTGGTTGAATTGTATGGTGACTAGAAAGAAGGCAAAACAGTAAAAGGGGCTTATGAACAAAACAGTCCACTGCCTGTTCCTGCTGGTTCTAAGCTTCTTTATTTATAAGCACTTCAGTGAAAGATTTTTTTTTCCCCACTTTGGGAATGTATACAAAACATATTAATAGTTGAAGCGAACCAGCACTTATAAACACGTTCAGATAAAGCTTTCTCAGTTTTGCTGCATGTTGATATAAATGATGGGGAAGAAAAACATCACAGAGAAGATGGAGGAAAAATAGAAAAAAAAACAATATTAACTAGGCCAAAGGAAGCAGTATTCTAATACAAGGGAAAGCAAAATCGAGAGTATTAATCTTGTAACACTCCAAAGAAGGAAGGAGGGAGGGAAACAAACCACTACCAACCTTTTTCCTAATGCACATTTAAGTAGCTTTTCAATTATTTTTAATCTTCCTTTTAATTAGAAGTCCCTGCATTTATTGAGATACTGTAATTTGCATTTTTTTTTCTTAAATATAAACACATAATCTATAACAAATAAGGAACATAAGGATCCTTGTATGAATTCACATCTCTCCAGGCAAATGTAGCATGAAACACCAGATATGGGAGAAGGAGTAGAAAAGCTACTTTATGATTATCCTCCAAAACTGAAATTTGAAGTTATGGGAGGACATACACCAGACAGATTCAGACAGATGGAAGTCTGTAATGCAGCAGCCCACCTACAGATTCTGTAAGGAGATACACTTTGACTTAAATCAGAAGCAAAACTTGCAAGACAACACATTTTCCAGATTGTCCACACTATTCAGGTTCTCCAAAATCTTGAATTTGGTATGCAGCTTACTTGCTCCCCTCCCTGCTAACCACCAAATGAGAGATGTGCTGGCATCTGCTTCTACTTCACTTGCACGTTCCAAATCAGCAAGATGCTTCAACTGACACTGTAAGTGCCTAAGTCATCCCATTGATTTTAGCACTCATGCTCAAATGTAGCTTGTTTTTGAGTACCTTCTTGAACCGGGACCTTAAAGTGCGTTTAAGGAACTCATAAACCCAGTTAGCAGTGAAAGTTATTATTAAATGCATCAATAAATGGTAGAAGATCAGATTGTTCCTTAGTATCACATAACAGAGCAAAATATTTCTGTAAGTTAACTTGGCTTTCAGAAGGGACAGACTGAAAGAAAATTATGTTAAATAGCAAAAAATTATACACAATTGAATTCACTCTGGGAAGCTGCCCTCTCAGACATGTATTCCTTGAGTAAAATGGGTGTATTTTTATTGAGACTAACGTTGAAAGTATTGCCCACTAATGTGGTTTCATTGCCCATGTAGAATCCAATTTCTGTTTATTCTGCACGGACGTTACAAGAGGCGTCTATTTACTGAAGCCAGTTCAATAACTGAACGCAGAATGTGTATATTTACATTTACTCACAGTAATCTATCATTTAGCTGCTTGCACTGCACAGAGCCTCTTATTAAAACACATTGCTTTTTCTCTATATAATTTTCTCCTGTCTTGTTTCATGTAGATTTTCTATTACATTTCTTGTATCAGCCACCTCCACCCCTCTAACTGCTTCTCTTTCCAATAAACTCAGTGTTTAAAACTCAGTAGTCTCTTTTTCATAAAGATCTGCTGAGAGGTTCTGCTTTTGCTCTTTACTTTGTCAAAAATTCATAGACAAGAATATGGGGGTGGGTGTGCATGCAGAGAGGGGGGAGAAAGACACAGCTATTACAAGAAATAAAATCATAAAAAGAAATGCACGTACTGTTTAGAGCAATGTTCTGTACCAGTGGAAGGTTATTACAGGAGCTCTTCGCTCACTTGGGTCAGGATCCAGCAAGTACCAAATCAGAATCTCACCAGGCCAGTTTTAATCCTCCCCGGAATGCTTGACTTCCTACAGAAGATAGGAGGAAATCAGTGTTATCAGGCTACAGTCATAGAAGTAACCACTTAACTCATGACCTGCACACGTTCTTCTTGGGATTCGAGGAAACAAGGGGGAAAAAAGACTTTCCAGAAGAGTAACCAAACACTCACTACCTTCAGTGCTGACTAAAGTGAAGGATGTTACTAGGTGTAAACACACTACATTTCCTCCTCCTTTTTTTAAATGCTACCACAGCACTATTTCAAAGCCAGTATAAACTATTATAACCATGTATAATCAAATTTATACATTTAGGAAAAAATGTGGCATTAAGTATTTCAACTAGTTTTCTGATAATACTCAAACTTTTTCATAGAGAACCATATATATGTAATATATTGTTTCCCAGGTGTTGTTCTTTTATTTAAAAATAGTATTTATAATATTTCCAAACACATAAAGGTAGTGTACTCTCACAAGTGCTGTCATTTATTGTGACTCAGTGACTTGATAATGCGAAATGAAAAGCTAAAGTGATACAAACAGACAACAAATGGGATAAACAAATGCAATTTACTTCTGAAGCTACAATGTAAATGTGTACAATTCTGCAGCTGATTAAAGGCAGAAATTCCTTTTAACCTTCATGTTATATGTTCGATCATTTCCTTTGCTGACTTCTGTTGTTCTGTTAAACTTTTGCCATTTTTGTTCTATCTTGTTTCAACAATGATCCATGGAATTAAAAAGAATCTATGTAAAAGTCAGACTTCACATACAACAAATGGCATTCAATTTGTACTTTTCCTGCATATTGGAACAAGTACTGCTACTTGTGGAGCTAGTTATGTTTACAAATGGGAAATACACCTTTGCCTGGGAAGGGAAAGGATCTAGTTGCATAACCGTAGTTGATATAGACTAATATGGAACCCAGTTCATACAGTTACGATGTGATCAAAGCAAACCTGGGTGTTTCATCTTGTTGCCTATGATAAAGGAAAGAACTCAGGGAAATGTTGAACTCTGTCACATTTTCGTACGACTTCTCAGTGTTTATTTTTATCCATAACAGACCTGACTTTCTCAAGCTGGTGTAAATTAGGGAAAATTCTATTCAATGAAGGTGCGTCGATGCAGAATCACTTAATCCCATGGCTCTTAAAGGCTAAAATGTCATTGTTTCATATTTCTAAATTAATCTTCACAAAAAGGCAGGAAAAAATCGCTAATAAAGTGAAAATTCAGACTGCAATTTACTTAAAATCTTTCTAGTTGGTGATTGACATTTTGATCTTGTTAACACTTTGTTTTGATTTTGGTAAAATTATCATATAGGTTCCAAACAAACAGGTGTTTTACTGATACAAAATGCTAGCACAGTAATATACTGTCAGGCTGCTCTTAACATATTCCCATTTGACTTTCCTTTAGCTATTAAGTTAACTAATCATTTTCTTGTACTATGGGTTTCTAGCTTTGAGTATGTGTTGATGAAAGATCAGGATGCATAGTAGTTGATCACCTGCTTTGTGATTACACCTCTAAGGCTTCTTATTTGAATGAATGGAGTCTGCTTCTGAATATTGCAAGGACTTTTTTTCCTCATTGGTATATGACTCTCAAGGACTGAACTGACATCCAGAGCCAGATGTAGTTTGCTTCTGGCAACAAAGAGTGGAGGAGTTGTTTTGGCAAGAAACAAACTCTATTGATAGGTAAATTATGTCTCCAAGGTCAGTGTTATGGCATGTGTTACACTCCTTGCACAACTGTTGATGAAAGCTACAGGTTCTGATGATAAGTCTTTTTTTCTTCCATTTGCATAATTTTGTGAATTTACAAGTCCCTTTCTATACTGAAGCTGCTTTTCTCCCTAGTCATCGATGCACTAGATTGCTGCTTTTACTAAATCTACTGTCATGAATACTTACAAAACCATAAAATTGTAAATTTTTTTCTTTCTAAAATTTTAATTATTCTTTAAGAGATTCCTCAGTGAATTCTGCATATACTAGAAACACAGGAAACTGGAACCTTTGTGAACAGTGTTGTTCATCCAAGTCTAATCTGTGCTCTGTACACCAGCTGACACTCACTAGCCAAAGGTATAAAGGGGATAACAGAGATAACTTGCAACTGCCTATTAACATATCATTATTCATTCTGCTCAAAATCAACACCCCAGGAATTTCTTCCTCCAGGGAGGCTTTAACTTTTAGCTTTTTTGTTGCTTCAAGAGAATTCATGAGTTCATGTTCTTCATGATCTATTACTTGTAAGAATGCAAATAATGTAACTAACACTTGAAGTTGTGAGGCTGCAGACAGTTCATCAACAAGCAAATAGATCTACTGAAATAATTTGGAATTCCATTGTTATTTCAAAAGAAAATTAAAGTAAAATCTACTCTTACTGCCACTGGAGGCACAAAATCCATATAAAAGGCCTAAATAAGACAGGACAAGTTCCTTACCAGTCTGAAACCGAGCAGTCACCTTCAGGTTCACTTTAAAATAAGAGTCAAGACAAGTGTCAGAGACAAAGCATTAAGAGCTTCCTAAATGTCCATGACAGTTTGTCAGATATTGCTTGTTCCATGAACTGCTGGCTGAAATACCAGGCAGATATCACTGTCATGATTACTCAGGAAATCCTGTTATTAAATGAGCAGAGACTGAAACTAAAAAACACATATTCCAATCTATAGAAAAAAATATTTAGAGTAAAATTCATAACAAAATAGAAGAGTTTCAATTCACTCAGCAGAAACATAGTGCTATTTGTGTCAG
Source organism: Cariama cristata (assembly GCF_000690535.1). Taxonomy (NCBI): domain Eukaryota; kingdom Metazoa; phylum Chordata; class Aves; order Cariamiformes; family Cariamidae; genus Cariama; species Cariama cristata. The sequence goes on along the minus strand of NW_009625950.1, from coordinate 15,110 downwards.
GGTGGAGCAAGGGCCAGCTGTTCCCTAAAGGAGGGCAAGTTAGTCTGAACACCACTGTGGCCAACTCTGTTCTATGACTACAAGGACCTCATAAGTTATAATTTAAAAATTAACAGGATTTCATTTGCTGCAGTTTGCCTTAAGCAGGAAATCAACACATGAAGGTCCAATAAACAGTACTCTGTCAGAAAGAAAACATAAATGTTTTTATTGACTCTATTATAACCCCAAAAGATACCTGAGAGTTAGTCAGTACATCCATGTTATGATAAAACAAAAATAAACAACCCACATAATAATCTCTACAAGATATTCAAAAAGTGAATTTTTTTAACCTTTGCCTCTCAACTAGTGTATGAATTGCTTGTGTTCAAAAACAAATAATGTTTCTTCTTCTGGCATTTACATATTTGATGATAACCTAAGGAAATGAAGGTGAACTTTCCACATAATTTGAATCAGTACCTGAAAATGGCATACAAACCTTTTAAAAAAGCTTTAAAATGATAAGTTATTTATTTTTCAGTCTTTTTCTTACCATTTGCTATATACTAAATATATGATAATGAAATAAATATATCATAGATTCATAGAATGGTTTGGCTGGAAGGGACCTTAAAGATCATCCAGTTCCAACCTGCCTGCCATGGGCAGGGGCGCCTTTCCACAGAAGACGCCTTCCACTAGACCAGGTTGCTCAAAGCCCCATCCAAACTGGACTTGAACAATTCCAGGGATGGGGCATCCACAACTTCTCTGAGCAACTTCTTCCAGTGCCTCACCGCCCTCACAGTGAAGAATTTCTTCGTTACATCTAATTTAAATCTACCCTCTTTCAGTTTAAAGCCATTGCCCCTTGTCCTATCACTACATGCCCTTAAAAAAGTCCCTCCCCAGCTTTCTTGTAGGCCCCCTTTAGCTACTGGAAGGCTGCTCTAAAGTGTCCCCAGAGCCTTCTCTTCTCCAGGCTGAACAATCCCAACTCTCTCAGCCTGTCTTCATAGGAGAGGTGCTCCAGCCCTCTGATCATCTTTGTGTCCCTCCTCTGGACTCACTCCAACATGTCTATGTCTTTCTTGTGTTGTGGGCCCCAGAGCTGAAGGCAGTACTGCAAGGGGGGTCTCACGAAAGCGGAGTGGAGGGAGTGAATTACCTCCCTCGACCTGCTGGTCATGCTTCTTTTGATGCAGCCCAAATGTCATCAGTTTCTGTTTAGTGTCAACTACAGAGGCATTGTCTAAGCTTCAGGTGGATCTCCATTAACTTTGTAGATGCAATTAAAATTTGCAATATTACTATACTAAGCTGCTTATGAAGAATCAACAAAACAATCTGAAAGTTACTGAAAAGCTCATTTTTTTCCCCGAAGTGATCATGTCTCCTCTGCAGTTGAGGCATCTCCTTTATCAACTAATGGGAAGTAATGAAATGATGCCCTGAAGACAGTGGCTGTTTGTTGAAATTTTTTAAATTCAAGTTCAAGTGTTTTCAGCAGTTAGCCAGCTTGTAGCCTCTCTTGTGGCATTAGCTGAGAGATCCAAGTATATGACAACGTGACAGAAAAAGTTAGCATCCCCATTACATACAAAAATAATACCAAAACAAATTGACTAGTAAAGCATTGAACCTGTCTCTAGCTATCAGCTCATGATGATCAGATTGCTTCCAAGGTGTAAAATTTGCAAAAAATACCCATAATTTTATTCTTCAAGATGTAATTGCATTGTTTTAAATGTGTGTTAGATTATATCCTATGATACTGTGATCTCCTTTGGGGCACTTAAAACCTGAAGAAGCTCATTGACTTATATTGAGTTCTATCAAATTTGCACTGTCCTGACACTGTCTCACTCAAGTGAATGAATATTATTTTTTATGTTACAAATCATGCAGGTAGCAAGGGTTTGTCTACTTGCTGACACATGTTTAATTGCGTTACTGGACTTTATCAGAATATTACAAAAAAGAAAAGCTATACTTGGAAAGCTCTAAAATTATAATTCTATTAAAATCTAACATATGTAAGACATACTTTCAAATGCCAGAGGTGAGAAAACATATTAAATCCTTTCCTTTCAAGGAGTGAGTCTTACTCTAATAAAGTCAGCAATACACATAGAGTCTAACTTCAAGACAATAGTAGGATTAAAGTACAGAAACTAAAAGAAAATAACAAGTGGAGAAAGATTAGCCACCTTATCTAGAATTCGAATTAACTGGGGGAAAATATAATACAAAGTAATACTGTTCTGTAACTATTACATAAAAAAAATGTCTGAGAATAGTAAATACTTGAAGAAATATCAAGATTACCATAACATTTTTTGGTTTTATTCTGATAATTTATTAAACACCAGAAAGCTGGAAAAGACTTCTTTAGAACACCATAAAAAGTTGTTGTATCTAGACTGATTTACAATGTAATATAAATAATTTAAATTCTCTGAAATAATTCTTATTTCAGATGCAACAGAAAAATTTCCAATCTGGATTTCCAAATTTCCAGAGAAAATCAGTGTATCAGAATCCTTGATAAAATGCTTCACTGCTCAACATTCCTTACTATTAAGAATTTGTATTTCATTGTTAAAATTTTTCAGTCTACATGTTATAATAGCCCTTTGTGTAGAGATATCATTGTTAGTGTAGGTTTATTGACTTCAACAGCATTGCATGAGTGAATCTGGCTTTATGACAATGTGGTATACTGGTTTTATATATTAGAAGTTATTTCCTTTCTCCTTAAAGTTAATTAATTGTACTCTTTCTTTTCAGTTTACATTTCATTTGAATGTGATGTGCAAATTGTTAATAATTTCCGTTACATTTTATATTATATTCAGTATATATATTATACATTGAATTTTATAGATTCTGTAACTGTATTCTACAGTTTCATTTATAGATATGTATGGAATTAAAGCATACATTTAAATTATTGAGATTGGGAAGAAAGTTCCAAACATGTTAAAAGTAGCTTTGCACATACAAGACTTTGGTTTTGGGAACTGCCATGGCCATGGCACATCAGCTAATTCCTAACCAGCTTGTTACATCAACCTCAGTCCCAATACAGGTGATATTAGCAGTAGTCCTTCTGTACTCAATTTTTTGAACAGATGAGGAATGCACAGTAGCCGGTGATTATTCCTGATTCAAAAATGGAATACGATGAATATCAACAACTAGAATTCAGTTAAGATGATTTACTGATTCAGAATACTCTCTCCAGAATATTCTCTCATATACTGCCATGCTTCATATTCTGCTATTGTTTGGGAAGTGAGCTGTTCAGGAGAGCTCACTTTTGTAACACTATGAGGAAGGAACCAGAAATCTTTCAATTCAAATGTAACGCCCTTGAGTGCTATGGGAAAATCTCATCAAACCATATGCCAGCAGGCAGGACAAAGTACACTCTTCATGTGATCATGGTGCTGGAGACAACAAAGGCTAAGTTCCTTCTTTCTAATTAGCCAGATTTTTCATTTTAATTGATTTGGGCTGCTGGTGATAACCTGGCAACTATTTAAACAACAAAAATAAAGTCACTTACATACCCTGCTCTTACTGGCTGATAGTTCCATTTATGAGTTTAAAATGGGAGACTCACATCTTCATGGCTGGCTTTCCATCAGTACTGAAGAAATGGACTTTTGGACAAGGCCTGATGTATACTATATGCTTCTCTGTGTGACATCAGAAAAAGAGACTGGCAAGGTAGGAACTTGCTGTTTTTAACTCTGTTCCATTTAAGCTTATTTTACCTCTTCTGCTTTTCAAACACTTAAAGAATAACTCAATCCTCAGATGTAATGATGCTTAGATAATATAAGTACCTATGCTCAGTAAACACTACAAACGTCCAGTGTACTAATGAAATCAGCAAGATTCAGTAGTTCTTTGCTATGTAGGATGAAAACTTCTTCCTTGAGATGTGACCTATGCAGTGTCCAATTATCTGTTGGCAAAGTTGTATTACATTTCAAAATTTCATTTCACTGGCAATGCTACATAACCCATTGCCTGACAGATTTTGAGATCTACCGTAGAAGTAATTCACATCTAGATCAGGTCCTAAATTTTACTAAATGGAAGACAAGCATCTTTCCACCCTATTAAATTGTCAATGTAAACAGTATTTTGGCAGCAGGTTATCACAGAATTTCATAATACTTTCTCTGCAATCCATGTTTAAATTTAAAGTGACATGCAAGTAATGATTCCTAGCCACATAGAAAAAAAAAGCTACAGATTTTCTTACCATATGAGAAGTAATAAACTTGTGGGTTCACAGATGGCAAATGAATATCTCTAAATAAATTTAATATGCCATACCAAGAAAGTTTGAAACCTGACTGCCTAAAGTTAGAGTTCTGTATTGATATTTACAACTACAAACCACTAAATACATCCTCTTGTACCAAACTGCTGAGCATGTGAAATTTGAACTGAGGAAAAATGAGTTATAAGTGCTTAGCACTTTGAAAAACCAGACTTAAAATACCTTTTTCAGTAAGTAGGCACAACATACAGTGCAGTACAATTAAATATGTATGAGCCTAACTTTAAGCACATACTTTAAAATCTTTGGCTGACATTTTCTAACAAAAATATATAATTTGCATATTTAACATTCTTTAGGTTAAAGTGAAAATGAGGAGATAACATTTACATTACACTGGTTCTCAAATAATGGCCTCATAACTTGTATTAGTTGGCTGTTATATTTTAAAGCTTACTACTAACATTGACAAACTACTGTCTTGCAATAGGTGCACAGGAAAGCAAATCGTTTTGGGCTTCGATTTTTATGGATATCATAGGATGGAATTGATACGAATCATTGAAGAGAAAGGAAAAGAAAATCACAGAAAGATAGGGTTTATAAATTTGGTTTGCGAAAACTATTCCTCTGATTTAGTATTGAATCCATGACTGAAGATGGTGACACATGTTACTTGGAACAAGGGTTGATGTTGATTAATTAAATTATATTTACTGAGGACCACAAGTCATTTCTGCAAAACGTTACATAAATACCAATACACTATCTCCAGAGTATTCTGTTTATATCTGTGCTACAGATACTCCTGCATATAATTTTCCCTGGACGTGTATTCTTTTATGTCTATTTCATCAGGGTTAGCTTTTCACAAAAATTAGCTGTATCCAGCTTTGTGAAATCTGGGCAGACGTACAAGGTGGCACTCTTTGCAGGACTGGTCAATTAAAAGGTAAAGTTCAGGTAAGGACATGAGCTCAGTTGGATATGACAGCTCATGACAAGGTGGCACAGGATACTGACAACTAACACAGGGGCTAAGGGCATGGATGAAGAGCAAGGCAGAAGTGGGAGTGACAGGATAAACCACAGCACTTCTTGGGGGCTGTGCAATTAAGCGGGAGAGGAAGTTCTGCCTAGGATTGCACTATTTCTGATGAGACGGAGGCTGAAGGAAGTCATTTACATTGTTTCTCACACTGTCATTTGCATCCCACCTTGCTGATGTTTGCTTCCAGGGACCCAAGACAAGCTGCTATAATCTCCTGGGCAGGTTGGTGCCCTGTAACACAGCCAGCAAATAAGGTTTCTGGATGTCAGGTCGTTCTCTGCTGGGGTCCACTTATCTCCTTAGTCTGTGTCTTCCATCACAATGTTCTTCAGACCATGAGCCACATCTGGAAGTTCAAAATCTATGGGAATGAATTTAGATGGGTGGTTCCTAGATGTCAGCCCTAGCCAGCATTTGTCAGGAATCACACCTTCCAAGCATAGCCTCTGCTCTGCTGCTGATTAAAACATTTTCCCTGGAGGAGAAAGGTGAGATGCCATGGAATATGGAGGTAATGAAAGTGGATTATCAGGAAGTTTTTACAGAACTGGCCTCCACAAAGATGCAGCATAAACAAGGAGCTCAGGAACAGAACAGTAGGAAGACGGGAGTTTTGATGGGAGGCTCCGATTCTCTGGAGTAAGTAGTACCCACAATGGATTGGACTGAGAGAAGTTCTGCAGCAGGGTGATTGGGGACTGCTGGTTTGGGAGTGTTCTGAACTCTGAATTGGAGACTTAACTTACATATCAGCATTATAGACCTCTCTACTTAGATGCAGGGTTCAAAGAAGAGAACTTCCAGTGGAAAATCAGGATCAAGGGAGATTGTTTGCAAGAACTCAATCTACGCAAGTTCATGGGGCCAGATGGGCTACACCTGAGGGTACTGAGAGAGCAGGAGGATGTCTTAGCAAGTCTATGTTCTATCATCTTTGAAAGGTCATGGAGATGTGGATGGTACTCCTAATGTTTGGAGAAAAGCAAATTTTGTAACATCAAAAATCCAGGAGTTCAGCTGAATGCCATTCAGTCTCAATTTGGCCCCTGGGAAAATCATGAAACAAGTCCTCTGGGAACACATTTCTGAGCACAAGAAGGATAATAAGGTAACTGGGAAGAGTCAACATGGAATTATGAAGGGTAAACCATGACTGACCAATATGATTGCCTTCTGTGATGATATCAGGGACTGACAGCCCTAGGGGTGCTGAAATGGTGTCCTTGCCAGGCAGGGACAGCAAGAGCTAACAGTGCCCTCAAGGCCCTGACGTCTTCTTTCTCTCATTCTGCTCTGTCCTCCAAGATGAAATACTATTCTGTATCTGTGCTCTATTTTATCTTTGATTTCACTATAAAGTTCTAATACATACATAATAATAGATAATAATACGTACTGCTTATTCACTTCCTCTTTAGACTTGTTTCTGACATACATGTCTAAACTTATAAAACCCTATGTGTGTCAGCATCTGCAAATAATGAATCAAAATTGAAAGTCACTCACCAATTAAATTTTAGTCTAAGAGATAACAGTAATTGCTTATCCACTACTAATGAAGAAAGAATCTCTGCAGCATAGTCGATCAGGAGAGTTCTCTTAGGACAGTTTCCATGGGCAAGATTCAGTACAACTTTGGAGGAAAGAGATCTTTATAAATATTTTTTTTCCATTTATGTTCACACCACTACTAACTAGATCTGATTAACTTTATGTGGGACAGGTTTTTATTTTTGGTTTGTATTGTATTTTAACTGTCCGTTTGTACATTTTGATTATAGTTGTTCATTGTTTATTCTTCAGCTTCTCTGTGACGCTGTCAAAAAGGGAGTATCATATTTTGATTGAATGCAAAAAATGCAACATAGAACCTAAACACTGTTTAAAAAAGTAATTGTGTCTTTTTTGGTCAAGAGCAAAAAATGTGCTGGAAACAGGGGCTATGTTGCATGCATGAAAAAAGATTTTGCCAGCTGGAACAATGGAAACGTTTACAGTATGTTCACAATATGATTTATTGGAATTTACAGCTCTGGGATGGGTACATTCTCTAAGGTACTAGATTGCCTGGAGCCTACACATTTCTCCATGTTCTTAAATCGTTTCCAAACTACTTTTAAAGTATATTAGATGTATTTGCTAAGCCTTCTTGTTCTCTGACAGTCAGAACCACAAACACAATCTGTGGAATCTACGTTAACAGATGGATGTTAAAAACAAAACAAAACAAAACAAAACCCACCAAAAAAACCACCAAAAAACAAAACCAAAAATAACCACCAGAAAAAGCTTACCTATGTGAATTCACCCCAAATGAATGACCAATGACTTGTAGATACCACTTCTACAATCAATGGCAACGCGCTAACACTTTGATATTAGTGGGAGTAATGCCTACTTGAGAGATAATTTTTTTGGATGTATAGTATGTCCAGAAACAGCACATTTATTTTGATGAAGAGGTAGTGGTTTTAAAGGCTGGAAAAGTGACTACAAGGTTCCTGTTCTGTAGTACAGCCCAGATTCAGAATAAATCAAAGTGCACACATCACACAATTCTTGCCCTGAACAATCTACCTTCCTTAAACAACATGGGTGGGGCACATCTTAAAAGAGCATTTTACAGCATTTACATTATTTTCAGCATTTAAGCTCTACAGCATTTTAAAACAAAGTTCTAAGGTCACATCTACACAGGAGAGGGTAGACAGACATGACCCTGAAACACAATATATTATTTGGACAAAATAATGCATTAGTGCAAATACAGTTTTGAAAACAAGCTTTTAAAATGTTGGTGTTCAATTATGAGACTTCTTGTACATCTGCTCACGTTAGTGTAATTGGGAATAACACTCCACTCACTAATGTACATGAATAGATATAAATGTATAACAAATGTATCTTATTAATGGCCATAAAATTTCTGTAATCTGAGAGGTAGTCATTCCAAAACATGAAAATTGACTAACTATGGAGATCACAAACAAACATAAACAGGCTTGACAACTCTTTCAGTGAAGAATTTTTTCCTAATATCCAATCTAAACCTCCCCTGGCACAACTTGAAGCCATTTCCTCTTGTCTTATCACTTGTTACTTGGGAGAAGAGACTGACACCCACCTCACTACAACCTCCTTTCAGGTAGTCGTAGAGAGTGATAAGGTCTCCCTTGAGTCTGCTTTTCTCCAGGCTAAACAACCCCAGCTCTCTCAGCCACTCCCCATCAGACTTGTGCTCCAGACCCTTCATCAGCTTAATCGCTCTGCTTTGGACACACTCCCACACCTCAATGTCTTTCTTGCAATGAAGGGCCCAAAACTGAACACAGTATTTGAAGTGGGGCCTCACCAGTGACAAGTCCAAAGAGACGATCACTACCCTAGTCCTTCTGGCCACACTCTTT
>NW_009625950.1:0-5834 GCF_000690535.1 Cariama cristata | reverse complement strand
CACCTGGCCCTCCCTGGTTAGCCAGGACTGTTGACAGATGACTGAAAGTGGCTTGGTGAGCACTTCTGCCGGCTCCGTCAGTACCCTTGGGTGAATATCCTCTGGCCCCATAGACTTGTGTGTATCTAAGTGGTGTAGCAGGTCACTAACCATTTCATCTTGGATTATGGGGGCTTCATTCTGCTCCCCATCCCTGTCTTCTAGCTTAGGGGGCTGGGTACCTGGAAAACAACTGATTTTACCGTTAAAGACTGAGGCAAAGGTGGCATTAAGTACCTCAGTCTTTTCCTCATCCTTTGTCACTGTTTCCATCTTCATCCAGTAAACGGTGGAGATTCTTCTTAGCCCTTCTTTTCTTGCTAATGTATTTATAGAAACATTTTTATTGTCTTCTACAGAAGTAGCCCAATTAAGTTGTAGTTGGGCTTTGGACCTTCTAATTATCTCCCTGCATAACCTCACGGCATCCTTGTAGTCCTCCTAACTTGCCTGCCCCTTCTTCCAAAGTTCATAAATTTTCTCCTTTTTTTTGATTTTTTTCTCTGAGTTCCAGCCAGAGCTCTCTGTTCATCCAGGAGGATTCTCTTCCGTTCCGGCTCATCTTTTGACCCATGGGGACAGCCTGCTCCTGTGCCTTTAAGATAATCCTTCTTGAAGGATGTCCAGTCTTTCTGAACTCCTTTCCCCTTCAGGACTGCCTCCCAAGGGGCTCTGTCAACTAGACTCCTAAACAGGCCAAAGTCTGCCCTCCAGAAGTCCAAGGTGGCAGTGCTGCTGACCCCCCTCCTTACTTCCGTGAGAATCGAAAACTCTACCACCTCATGATGGCTATGCCCAAGACAGCCTCCAGCCTTCACATCATCTACAAGTCCTTCTCTGTTTGCAAACAACAGGTCCAGTGGGACCCCTTCCCTAGTTGGCTCACTCACCAGCTGTGACAGGAAGTTATCTTCCACACACTCCAGGAACCTCCTAGACTTTTTCCTCTCCACTGTATTCTATTTGCAGCAGACATCTGGTAAGTTGAAGTCCCTGACAAGAACAAGGGCTAGTGATATGAGACTTCTCCCAGCTACTTACAGAATATTTTGTCTGCCTTTTCATCCTGGTTGAGTGGTCTATAACAGATTCCCACCACGATATCTGCCTTGTTGGCCTTCCCCAATTCCTAGCCATAAACACTCAACCCTATCATCACCATCATCAAGCTCTGGACAGTCAAAACACTCCATAACATACAGGGTTATGTCACTGCTCTTCCTTCCTTGCCTATCCCTTCTGAAGAGTTCAGAGCTATGCATTGCAGCACTCCAGTTGCATGAGTCATCCCACCATGTTTCTGTAATGGCAACTATATAGTTTTCCTGCTGCAAATGGCTTCCAGCTCCTCCTGTTTGCTGCCCATGCGGTCATATACACAATGAAATAATAACTTTGTATATTTATTTTGTTAGGAAAGCCTTCTAATCAGCCTTTCTTTAAAGCAAAGGAATAACTGCTGCCCTCTTCTCTGCTGTTAGGGAATTCTTTCAAGTACTGAAGAGATGCAAAAATGGTAAGTAAGTTAATAAAATTAGTATTGAGACAGATAAAATGCTTATAACGGTGATTAAAAGCAGTGAACACTGAGTTGATAGTCAAAGGCTACACAACCTTAAATCTTGAGACCCTGAGTCCACTCAAGAAATAAAGGATTTGTAAAGGAGTCCTTGTATTTCCATGAGATTAATGAAAACAGTAGAACAAAGACCAGGCAATCTAGTCATCTTAGAGATAAACAGGGTCCCACTATTGTACGGCCTCTCTTCTTCTCAGGGGAGGACACAAGCAAACACAGTAGAAGTACCAGGATTTCTGAGAAATCATGAAATGAGCAGGATTTCTTAACATTAATGAAACAAGGGAGTAGAACAATCATTTTCAATGGCTTTTGTTTGGCTTCCTATCATGTGTGTGGACTTACGTTGATATATATATTAATTTATGTTTATACATATTTTGGAAAAGGTAATGTTGCTTTCATCTCCCTAATACAGAAATGTTCCTATGCATTTTCATTTCCATGGACATTCCTGGAGTTCCCAGCAATAATTTTGATAGAGACTAGTAACTTTTGTATAGCTAAAGGTTGTTATCCAAAAGGGCATACAATTTTAGTTAAAATATTAATAGACAGAGAATGCATTTCCCTTCACAGCTTCCTTTGTCCAGGGTTTACCACCCTCTTGGTTAAAAGGATACGTATTTCCAGTTTACTTCAGGTTCAAGCCAGTAGTTCCTGTTACATTTTTTTTCTGATAAATGCAATATCCGAGTGCTCTCTAGTACACTTTCTTCATAGATATGTTTGCACACTGCAACTAAATTCTTCTTTAAAAGCTAAATAGACTGTTTTCTGTCCATCCTTCAATGAAAAATTTCTTCAGCTAGAGACTCATTTTCATGGGTCTTTTATGCCTCTTCTTTTTTTTCCAACACCCTCTTAAATTGAGGACACCAGAAAAGTATAATGTTCCAAAATCCATTCCAACAATGCGTGTGTGTGGGTCTTTGTCAGTAGGTCAGTACTCCCGTATTCATAAAGCTAACTTGTACATTATTTTTTTAATATCACAGTATCACACAGAGTCTTTACTGTGTCATATTCAGGTTTGTCTATTATGACCTCTACATTCTTTTTAGAATTGTTGTCACTGCATATCCAAGCATTGTAACATTACTCTGTATTTTATTCCCAGGATGCGTTATATTAAGGTTTCTTATAGAAACTTGCTAATAGCCAAAGGTCTTGCTACTAAAGCAGCTCATAAAAACCAAAGAGAAACAGGGTCTTTGCACACACTCTAAGACTGTCCACAAGGTAAGCATGTAAATTAGATGTAAGCCTCCTTGCCATGAGTGACAAATGTCACATAAGTTAAGGTAAGGAAAGAAACGCATGGCCACTAAGATGATTCCAAATACAACAAACAAGTATCATATAAATGTAGTTTACGTGTTTAGCCTGCACTGAGCTTGTTCTTGTCCATTCTGCTGTTCCAGCCTCTAATAAATCATGATTTAGTATTATCTTAATGTAACATTTTACTCTGCAGATGGACTACAGGGCAACAAACTCACTAAACTGCATCAATCAGTTTTCCAAAACCTTCTAAGAAAACAAATACTCCGTATAAGAAACAGTCATTCATTGAGTAGGTATGGCTTGCATTCCTTGTTTCTGGATTTATAATTGTACATATGGCTCTACAGAGTAAATACTATTTAAGTGCACCACTTATCAAGTAATTCAGACAGTTTTGTTTGTGTTCTCTTCATTACATTTCATTCCACTAACTTTTATGGTTTATATAAATCTTCCCAGTGATGACACTCTCATTTATTTCCAGATCATGGATTAAAAATATTAAATTGCACTAGTTCAGGCCCTGTGGAACCTGTTTGAAATACTCTCATTTGATTATTGTTTTCTTCAGTTGACAGTTGTAAAGATTTGACAATTACCCATTCTTAATTAATTTAACAATGACCAATACATTCTCTAGTCATTATCATCCACAAAAGTTATCCTAGATGCAGTTTAAGAAAATGTCATGTTCCCTTTTTTGTTATAGGTAAAATGTCACCCATTCTTACATGAATCACTACGCACTATCACTATACTATCTCTATACTAACTATACTACCACTATACTAATTATTCTTCTTATATGTTTACAATTTCAATTAGTCTACACTTCACAATGCACAATGCCTGAAACAATGTGTAATAAAAAGACTAGAGCATGTAAGTTGTACACACTACTCATTAATATAACCACTGTGCCATAAAGAGGTAGTCTTTAGCTATGAGAGTAATCTGGGTCTAAGCCATGATGGTATCTCAATTCTTAAAGAGCACCAGTATCTTTGTTTGCTCCTCTCCTTCCCTGTCTTCTGAGGAGCTGAAGTTATATCACAGTAGCTTGAAAAGCAATTATAAATAAAGATTTACAGAATTAAGTCTTTCATTATTTCTCATCAGTTATATTTGCTCTATAGTAATTGGTAACTGTAGCTAAGTAATTGTTCTCCATGTTACTTCATTTAAATGTTGTTAAGTCAACATACCTGAGTAACTGAAAGATAAGGCATATTTCTAATGTATTAATATATTTGTTTCACTTTTAGTTCCTGTGTCCAGTTTTCTTTCTTAAGAGATGTGTCATAATTATGCAACTATACAGACATTTTTAGTTACGGTGAAATGCTCATTCAAAAATGTTCTGATAACCCATTCAGTATTTAGCATCCATGTGGTACTAGGGAATTTCAATATTAAGTTCCTGATTTTAGAAAAGAAACATGCATTTTATATGAATATCAACTATTGATTCTCACTTTTTAGTTCTTTAAAGAAGTGTGTATAGCATGAATAAAATTCAAGATTCCAGTAATTTCTATATGTATTTACATGTTCATCTCTGTCAGCTACAGTAAGTCAAATAGGCTGACATTTTCCTCAAGCAGAGATTTGATGTGAAATCCAACTTGTGATTCTACTGGACACCAAGGCTGGCTAAATCTTCATATACTCCACACATTCTGTTTTTTCTCCAAGTATAACCACAGGCTGGCATTATAGAGTAGAATGAGGAAGTTACCTTAGGAAACACAGATAACAGAGTCAGAGTCCCTGTTGTTTCTGCATTCATACTGAGTTCTGTGTTGTCAGTTCCAGGAGAAGCCTTTAAACCTAAAGATCAGGCTGACCATAATTGATTCTTGACTAATGGAAATCTGAAGTTATACTTCCTAAATAAAAATTAGTTTTTTTTCCACCAGCTTGTATGTAATTGTTTTGGCTGTTTGGGTTTTTTTCAGTATTACCTAGTGTTTCAGTCTACTGTTATATCATTAATATAATGACAGCTTGTCTTTCCCTTGAAAACTTAGAGGCTACAGTGACAACTACAATTATTTTCCGGAAGTCTGCTAAAATACAACTGAAATATATTTTGTCAGCATGCACGATAACTGAAAATCAAGGTACTTTTATTGAAGAGCAGGAGTCTGGATTTAATTTTAAGAAAGAAGCAACCAATAATTCATACAGTTGAAATATACATTGCCATCTTAAAAATTTGATTTTCAAGTCTGTGTAAGTGGCACTGGACTGTAAATGTTACAGCATTTAAAATAAGTATTAAATATTGAAAAACATTGGAATCCATGATACATTTTTCCTATACTGGGTACATAAGACCCCAGTTTGAACGTAATACTTCTTGACATCTGAGACAACTCAAGTTTAGATGGATCGCTATGCTGTTTATAAAACCACTGTCTTCTAGCTCATGAGCACTTATTTTCTGTTAATATAAATCCCAAAAGGTTTTCTAATTATTTATTTCATCATTCTGCAAAACAATGTACAGGCGTTATCTTTTGTAAGTCCTTTACTTACATCCATCCAAAATACCATGAAAAACAAAGGCAGTTTTGAGCCATTCAATCGTTTCCCTCCAACAGGTTTCACCACATACTTACAATAAACTATTTTAATTTTAAAAAGTGTGATGCCTTGGCTGGCTGCCAGATGTCCACCCAACCGCTCTCTCACTCCCTCTCCTTAACCAGGATAGAGGGACAACATAAAATCTCTGTGTTGAGATAAATACAGGGAAATCACTTTCTAGTTACCATTCTGGGCACAACAGACTCAAGGAAAGTAATTTAACTTACTATCAATTAAGAATAGAGTAGGAAGGTAAGAAACAAACACCAAAACATGAAACATTTTCTCACTCCCCGCTTTTCCCAGGCTCACGTTCACTCCCCCTCTACCCCCTCCT
>NW_009625949.1:28015-28224 GCF_000690535.1 Cariama cristata | reverse complement strand
CGGCTCGAAGTCGCTGTCATCATCAGTGACAGAGGACTCGCAGACCATGTCAAAGAGGGTGGCTTCATCCTCGTACTCCTCCATGGGCTCGCCCAGCTCCGACGGCTCGCTGCAGTAGGAGAAGTCGCAGGAGTCACGGGTGCGGGTGCAATCCAGCTTGGTCTTCCCCGGCCGGCCTGGGTAGCGCTCCCGGGGGCGGGCCTGTGCCC
>NW_009625949.1:14297-27888 GCF_000690535.1 Cariama cristata | reverse complement strand
CCCCACATGGCTGTCAGGTTGCCGTGGGCCCCCTCAGAAAGCAGGTGCTTGAGGTTGGGGATGAGGCTGCAGATGGTCCCATGACTGTGGGCCCAGCTCACCAGCTTGGAGAGGTTTTCGGAGGAGGTGTGAAGGCAGTCCTCCATGGCACAGGATCAACTGGGAAGTTAACTCGCCACTGGGAAGTCAACTGAAGATGCGGTTCAGATCACAGGGTTCTGGCACTCACGGTCGCGTGTTGCCAAGCTCATGGTTGCTGCTTGCCTGCAAACAGAGAGCAAAACCCCGCTCTTCAGCACTCCCAAAGCAAGACCACGTTTGCATGGGCAAGTGAAATATTTGTAAGCTCAGCTAAACCCATTTCACTCATCTCATGCGCTCCAAAACATGTTTTTCAAAACAGTACCTGCTTTTAAGCAGCCTCATTCCTCATTTTCCCTGCAAAAAATCTGCCTTTAAACCCAAAGGAAGGAATATTCCTGCAATACACAACTAAAATAAGATAAAATGACTTTTTGAACAAGCCAGTTCAGTATCAGTGGCAATATGATCTAAGCTCTGACAAAATGCAAATGTAGCCCAAAAGACTGTGATTGTGTCTTCATACTTAGGAAATGAAAATCAAATAAAATCTTAAAACACATAATTCATCTTGAACGCGAGGACAGCAATCAAGCACCAACTCAGACACTCCCCCTGCACTTGATGAAATTTTATGACATTTTACATCATTTATGCACACTTCTCAAATGTATCAAGTATCTCCTCTCAGCTGAATGTGAGAGGCATCAAAATGAAGGCTAGAAACTTTAGTGTTTGTTATAAGGAAAAAACAAACAAGTTCACCCTTTGCTGTGCTATACTGACAGGCTTCAGTTGTCCAAAGGCTTAAGGGAAGCTTAAGGAACCTGCAAGCTTTAAGTTGTCACCTTCCTTAAACTCTGAGAGTTAACCGTTCCCTTTTTTATCATAAGGTCTGTTATCCCAGATCTAAATCAGGATTCTGTTCAAGACAAACACTTGCCATTTTCACCAGAACTCTTTCTAAATTTGAAGCACCAGGCATGGACCTCCGCGGCCAAAGCCATGAATCCTGCAATATTTCAGGTCAAACATAAAAATACAGTTTTCCTGCCGGAATGTGCTTCCTGCCCACATTGTACAGCTACTTTCCAGGCAACGTCTCATCCCACACAAGACTGCAAGCCCTCAACTTCTCAGGGTTTCAGTGCTAGGAATTTCTAGGACACCTTGCAGTTTTTTCTCTGATCTGCATGTCTTCTATCACTGTAAAAAAGACAATGAAACATGATGCAGGAGATGCTTCATTCATTTAAGTGAATAGAGGGGAAAGGAAGGAAAAAATAAATTTAAAGATTAACCATTCTTTCAGAAACACAGAAGAGCAAGGAACTGCAACATAAAACTCAGCTAACGTTATTGAAATTGTTTGCAGGTAACTTCTTGCACTATAGCTTTCTTTTCCCTGCATGGTTTACCAAAGTATCTGGTATCAAAATTCAACAACCTGAGTAGAAAGCTTCTGATAGTATATAAGCGTGGCTGTAAGGTATGTCTGGAATTAATGGCGTGGGGCTTGGTCACTGCTTGACGAACATCAGCGTGCTGCTGAGGCTGGGGGCCAGGCAACTGGGGCAGCCACAGGCATTGCACACTGGACCAACAGACACAGGCTGAGCTGAAATTGGGCTTCTGGGCCATGGGCAGGGGGTGGGTGGGGGTCCCAGGGCAGGCTGGGCAGTGCTATTAAGGCCCATGGGTGCCCTGAGGGCCCTGACAAAAAAATCAAGGTTGCTGTGGGAATGCTCAGTTTGTATATGTCTGTTGGCCTCTCGTATCAGCTCTAAATCATCTGTTACTGTAGGAGGTTGTTCACAGGAACATTTGCCATTAATAGATATTTTTAACTTTTATTTTGCTTATAATGTTCTGTATTCCACACAATTCCAGATTTAAGCTGCAGTCAATGCCCATTTTCCTGGTCTCCAGGCATTTTAGTACTGAACTACTGCAAGAACAATCTTTTTTTTTTTTTTACCACAATGAGATACAGTTCGTCAAATGTCCATACAATCCTAGAGCAATGATCACATTGAAAAAGACAGCACAAACCAGTTTTCATACAGATCCCACGACTGGGAGGCTGGACCCTCAGCAGTCTGTTTCTGAGGTGGGAAATTACTACCCCCTGCTGTAAAGATCCTCAAGGACCATGGCCGAAAGAGATCAAAGTCAACTGTGAAGCTCTAGCTGACTTCAACAGGTCCAGGTAACTCAGAGGTCCGTAAGAAAGTTAGTACTTCACAGATGGACACCAACACACAGCCCTCACTCCTGGTCCTCCCTGTTATTAATACAGAACTGGACAGTCTCTCTTTCTTTACACTATTTAAAAATGAAGGTTATTTGCGTTGCTGGAGAAGATCAGTAATAAAAGAGCTCAAACATCTCAAAATTTCAGAGTTGCTGGGCACAGCCTGGGCTGAGAACGTTCTGAGGTTATGGCTCAGCTGAATTAATAGAGACCAAATGTATTTTTATATTCCTCTAATGATAGCCATGCTTCCTATCTCGCCAGTTGTTACATGCTAGAGGTCACTTTTTCAAACAAGGGATCACATCTCAATACACTTTCACCTCCGGTGACTTTCTCAGACAGCTAAAAGTAACTGGCGACTTCTGCTCATCTCTGCAGGCCTGTTTGGAGGCTCTCCCTAACTGCCCCTCTGTGCTTCGGGAACATGACCTGTAAGACTTGGAGCTCCCGTTGTTCTCATCTCACTTATATTTTCATATAGGCAGAAAAGCCCTTTACTTTTTTCCCAACTGAAATGCAGCATTCATACCAATGTTACACCTCATTTTTTTCCCTGTCCTCTTCTACATAAGCATTTTTAGATGCAAAATGAACTCTGTCATGGCTCAAAAAGACAGCTACAGGTGGCTAACTGCCCCTGGAGAATGCTTTCCCTAAAATCAACACAAATTACTACCTGCCTACTCACTTGCTCTTCAAAGTCTCCTGCCAGCTTGCTGCAGATAACCATGCTTGCTCTGTGCTGAGGGAGGTGAGGAGGCTGTGTCTCCGTGGTTTTGCAGCCTGTGTATCCCTGCCCATCCATGCTCGTTCACCAAGCAAAGGGTGGCCTGTGCAAACCAAAGCTGGAAAGAGAATGGACAAGTACTGCCTACGATTCCCTCCATGAGGCTCGCCATGGGTCTTTCCTCCCCACCCAGGCATTGGGCCTCACTGGTGCGGTCAAGAATGGAGCCAGCATGGGAATTTATAGATACTTCGCAAACTTCCAGGTATTTTTCCAACATCTTTGAAATTAAGCATGACATGGAGGAAAGTCCTGGATAAGGGATGAACAGGAAGAAGCACATCATTAGGAAACAGAGTTAAAATGGTGTAAGATTCAAGCTTCTTTTTTGCAGTAGCTCAAGCCAGGGTGCATGCACGGAGAACAACTGCTACAATAACTCAAATCCCAGCTTCTCTGATTGCCCACATGAAACCCCAGCAATGCTGCAGATGTCACCGCATCACCGCACACCATGAAGCTCCTTGCATGACCAGTGCCTCTGTGCAGTATAATAAATGCAGTAGGGCCCCACCTTGCAAGCCAAAAGGTGGCACGGGAGAAGGCTCCACTTTTCAAACATACAGCTTTTAAACATCTAGAAGTTGTTTGTTGTATTTAGTTATTTGTTTTAAACCTTTTAAAGAGACGCTGTCAATCTTGACCGTGGTCAAAACCCCCAGGGCATCCACATTTCTGCTGACTGCTATATTCAAAGATAGGGACTAACAATGCACCCCGCCACAGCAGAAACACCAGAAGATGGCAGGAGTAACACCATACTCACAGAAGGCAAAGAGGACAACCTGGAAAGTGAACAGGGGAGAGGAGGGAGAGCTATAGGCAGGGCTATAGTCAGAAGCTACATCAGTGCAAACCCACGGGAAAGCACGGAACTGCTCAGTTGCTGCACAACTAGGGACATACCTTGGGAAGACAGAAAGCCCAGTTTGGCTGAAGAACCATTTTCCCCACAGGGAAATGAGATCCGGTCAACTGCCATGGTCTGGATTGTTCTTGCACGGCTGAGAATCCAAAGACATTGGTTATTCAGAAGCAATGTGTCCTCGGTTCACCAGTTGCAGCAGAAGTTGACAGCGGCGCTTTGGCATGGAGGGACGCACCCTGTAGAAAGCACAGCAAATCCATCGTTATCTACCTGGTTTCCTGAAGAGGGAATTTGTCTGCTCAGTCAGACGGCATGCTGCTGGCGGACAGTCTGCTCTTGTTTGCTAAATCACATTTTAAGGACTACGTAAATCCTTTATTCAGACTGGCAAGATTCAATAAGATGACTCATGCTTAATAACCTGCAAACATGTATATGCTGCAATCATACAGTAGCTGGCAAAAACACACTAGAGCTTCAGCATGAATAACACTGGTCCTTTAACTGCATTACAGGTGGTGAAGCCTTAACCTTCCACAGCACTTTTCTGCAGTTCAGAGCCTAGCAATATCTAATTCAGTGTGAAGCATATCTAGGGGCTGGAAATTCACTGCAGCTATCTGGACACTAATTAAGAATAAGATTTTATGGCTTGTTTAGCTTTTATGACCTCATTTACAATATGTCGCGGTAGTGACTAATGTGTAGTGAATACGTCCTGTGCCAGAAAGCCTAACTGTTACAAAACCATTGCTTGAGATCCATTAATGCATTAACTGGAACACCATTTGATTTGGGAAAGGGATTATTTTCTGTATTCAGAACCAGGGTTTTGCCATAGGACATCTACTTGGTGACGAAAGGCTAATGAAAAATAGCAACCTCTAAAGAGCATCCCTCTTCCATGTTCTAGGATGGGACTTGGCTTAGCTAGTTTACTGCAGACAAAATTCTTCCCAATTATACACACAGCAGTAGGAACAGACTCTTTGTATTGACCCAGAGAAGAAGCACTGACACCAGGCAAGTCCCAGGAACAAGAGCAGTTGGTAGCTGTGGCCATCGTGAACCCTTTCCTTTATCCCATGCGGAGAATGAATGAACACCGGTGGGGACCAAAGACCTGCCTACCTCAACTGGCCTCTCCTCCTTTGCCTCCTCGCTCATAAAGTGTTGCAGTGGGGTTTTGATTGGGATCTTCTGGGAGGTTCTTCAGGACAAACGGGGAAATCTGTCATGTGGCTCCCCGAGAAAGCAGGCAGCAGAGCTGAGGTCGTAGTGAAGGAGCTGAATGCAAAAAAAAATGGAATGAAGCAGAGGTGCGTAGTGGGTGTCCTCCAGCAGCGTCTGCACACCGGAACGTGCATTTGGTGGACCTACAGCTCAGGGAGGGTGACAGGTGCATTTGGTTGTGAAGAAGGCAGGAAACCATGTTGGGATCTTGTCCTCTCACAGACTCACAGGCAGTTAGCAATGGATTTCCCTCCCAGGGTAACATTAGACAAGTCCACAGAGACTAACTTGCAACACACAAATGTATGTTGAAATTCTATTACCACTACTGATGATTAGCATTTTGATTATTACCTCCCACATTGATTTTTGTTCAAGGGAACTCTTGGCACATTCAAGGGAACATTCTTGCGACGTTCAAAGGAACACTGATTTTGTTCAAGGGAACTCTTAGGACACCATCCCAAGGCTGACACTACTGAGAATTTTCTAAAAGCCCGAGTTTCTCAAGTAAGACTACAATGTAAAAATTACTTCTGTTAATAATAAAAAGTAATCTTTCTAATCTCACAGTTGTATAAAAACTCTAAACCCTGAATCCCAAAACATTAAAAGAGGTGTAAAAAACTCTGCATTTACTTATTTTGCATAGCATGGACTTCAAACCCATCTTACAACAGCTGAAACGTGACTTTGAAGTGTTTTTATGGACAAGCAACGTTTTATCAGCCTTTGCATTCAGAGGTCCCAAACCTTTGTGTGTTGGGCTCTGCTTTCTCATACTAGCAAAAGAAGCTCAGAATGTCTTAAATCCTCTTGCTTTCAGCCTCTCTGTCCTGGCCAAAGTTACTGGGTTGTTACTCCATCACCATCTGAAAGGGAAGCACTGCTTCATTTTGAAGGATCTTTGTTTTCGCACTTGGAAGGAAGGAAACACAATTGCTCGCTAACAGATTGACAGCACTGTGAATTAAAGGTCTGTCCACCACGCTGTGAGTTTCTCCCTCATTCAAGATTTTAGCCAACAGATAATATTAGGGCTTCTTTTATTCTTAGCATTTCTTAAGCCAAATGCTTAACATCGCTGAAGGCTAAAGCCAACAACAGCAGAAATCCAAGTGTCCATGAGTCAGAGAAGGCAGAGCAGTACCGAGGTCCCCACAAGGTCCTGCTGCGGCCCCACAGGCCCCGCCAGCCATCAATCCAGGATCACAGGCAGTATTTCTCCTTCCCAAAGAAAGAGGCTGAAGCAGACTCAGCAGGAGCTGCTGCCTCCCCGAGAGCACTCTCCAAATGCCAGAGGCCCCAGCCATGCCACAGAGCACCCCAAATCACACCACTGCTCATTACCTTCCCTGCTATCTCCTTCAAGGGGACTGCTACCAACAGTGGACTCAAAGCTCAGCCTCTTTGCCCCAGTGTTTTGATTGCTTCACCGATATTGCTAAGGATGTCGTCAAAGGACTGGGATGGACAACCACTCATGCAAAACACGCCAGCAAACTGGAAGGGCTGGGAATAGGTCAGTGCATTTTCTCTACTTTTAGACTCCAGGAGTACAAAACTTCAATGTCAACTCAACCATTATTGAGTTTACTTTCTGCTTGAAAGAAAGACTATGAAGCAAGAAAAAGCAGAGAGGGCAAGAAAGAAAGCATGTAGAAAATAATGGCATCTTATAGCCAAGGTATGAATGAACCAGGTCTTCCACTTCACAATGGGGGAAAGGGGCAGACCTCCATCGCCGATACAAACTGCACATGGCTCCCATTAGTTAGGAAAACATATTTTTAATTGAATGTTTCTCCAGGAAACAAAAGGGCATAAATTACAGAGGAAAGGCTCACAAATTCTCGCAAGTTCTGCAAGCCTGTGAGATAGTTTGGCAATGTCATGTATTCTTAAACTAGAGAGTAATTCCTCCAGCTATGCTCATTTGTCCCCGTTTCCTTATCACTTTTGTACAGTCTCCAGCTCGTGTCTTTGTCCCGGTTAACATGACAGTCTTCAAGGGAAAAAACACCTCTCACCTTAATAAAATCACTGACTATTTCCAAATTATGTGACCTTTTGCTCTTTGTTCATGGTTTTAGTTCTGTAAGAACTGATGTAGAAATAAACAGGGAGGTACAGCAGGAACAAAACAAAACCTTCGTGTTAATTTTCCACCTCCACAATTCTAGGCTCGTCCCAAATTTTTTATTGATTCAATCATTTATGCATAGCAAGTGCCTTCCCTTTTGTGTGTCTCAGCACTTCTGTGCTCCTATCTTGGGCTTTCTGAAGTCAGCAGCAGCTCTGCTACTGAATAAGCAGGGCAGGGTTTCACCCGCAATGAATCACAATTACTTTCCCACCACCAATGAGCAGCACCAAGAACGCTGTCCTGAGATGGGACTGCAAAGGGAAGTAGAAAGAAAAAATAAACACACATCTTTCTGGGCAAGCAGTGCTGTTCTCCATTCAGAAAATCTCATGGTTGTTGTCACACTCGCTCCACGAGACCGCAGCTCCTCCTCGGCTGATGGTTAGTCTTCAGCAAAGACGCTCTCCCTGCCAAGCGTGGCACTCCTTTGAGGGCAGTTGTCATCCCAGCAAGCCTGAGGAAAGCAGCAAAACCTGTCTGCTGCTGAAACTCCTTCAGCTGGTGGAGAAAGGAAAGGATTTGGCTAGGACAGCCTTTGGGGGTTTCCTCGCCTTTTCACATAGAAGACTACCACCGGGTTATGAGCCTCTCAAGAACCTGCCTCATTTACAAAATGAAATGATCCATCCATTGACAGCAGAATGGACCAAGGAACAGTTTGGGGGCTCGATCCTTAATCCAAATGTAATGCTACAAGCACCACTGCTTCTATTTTTGTATTTTTTCTCTCAGCACCCACTAAACAGGAGTTACGTGGGCCTTGCTCTTGCATAGCACGGCTGAAGGGTCAGAGGGACCAAAAGAGCACCAAGAGGAGAAGCAGATGAAGCAGAAATGCATGGGCCTGCTTCTTCTTGCTGAAAACGGATCTTCCTTCCATGGAACATGTCGCAAAGGAAAGTGAGCTTTCTACAGTTCATGAATGTATCTGCAAAGCTGCTGAGCACCTCCAGCTCCAGAGAAGTCAAAGCACTTGGCAGTGCTTCACTTCATATACACTTCACATACACTTCATCTTTTTACCTTGTGTCTTCCTTGCATATCCTGTAAAGTTCTTCCCAGAAGCTCTGTAGAACTACGGCTATCCAGTAAAATATTAACCTCCACACTGCTTACAACTGAGCAGTGTACCGCTGAACCCAGAAAAGATTTTAGGATTTTGAAAGCACTGAATAGTGTGAACAGAATTATAGTGCTTCAATAGTGTAAATATGGAGGACGGAGAAGTGCTGCTTGTTCAATTCAGTATTTAGCAAGTGTACCCCTGAAACTTTCTCTCAAAGCCTCAATGAACCATAACTCCTTTTGTTAAACCACACTCCTCACTGTGCTCTGCAGCAAAGACCCGAGAGACGAGACAGACTGTGTGCCCTGGCTTGACAGCTGTGTTTCTTCAGGCCGACAAACGCAAAAAACTGCCCTAGCAGTTCTGCCGACTTAGACTGTTAGATGAACCCTCCAATGACCATTGTGTGCCCCCAGGTTAGTGACGCAGGCTGAGGGGAACTGCAGGACCTAACATGGAAATAATTTCCCCTTGTACTTGCACTCCGTCAGCTGCATTCAGATTCAGTGTTTCACCTCACCAACATGCAATGCTGGGCAGCATTTGTAGCTGCTTGCGTCACCAGTGACATCCAGCTCACCTGCCTCACCTCTGCACAGGCACTATCTCTGCCTCAGCTCCATGTCAGAATTTAATGAACAAGCACCCCCTTGCAAAACTGTTCGGGGCTTGTTGAGGCTTTTTTTTTTTCCTTGCATGTATATGTACCACTGAATGAACACAACTGTGTGCTCAGTGCACATACATGGCTTTATTTCTGACTACACCCTAATTTCCAAGCCTGGAGAGGGAAAAGGAGTAAAAATGAACTTTCAAGTCTTCATCATGTCACCAACCAGTTTTCAGAATGTTGCTCCCATACAACAATTTTCGATGCACTTTTAAAAACAGCAGAGTTTTGATGGAGGGAAAACACAATTGGTTTCACATGATCTTGAATCGAACTCACAAGCCAAGTCCTGCATTACTGAACTGCTAAAGCATCAGACGCCTCCTGCAGCTAGGGCGAATCTAGCCCTGCCTCACCTCTCTTTCAGCTACTATCAAATTTACATTTACATTTCAGAATGCTGCCTGCTGCGGTGGCCAGAAATGACCAAATATATATATGACCCAAATATATACGTTAGGAATGCTTCTATATAAAATACAACTTTCAAAATAAAGATACACCAGCTGAACTAGCTCAAATGCAGCTTTTGAAAACATAAATGCTCCATCATCTTACAAGAAACAACGATTTACTCACTGTTGGCTCCAGCATGTGTTCCTACAATGGTGGAAAGTTCTCCAGAGCAAAACCATGGAGAGAGCATGGTTGCACTCCTGCCTTTCCCCACTAGCAACAGCGGAGAAGGTGTAGCAAGAATGAAGATCGGGGCAAAATCCATCCTGGATTTAAGCCCATAGAAAGCTGTGCAACTACCACTTGTTTCAATTTAGCTCTGTCTTCCTTTGAGGTTGTAATGGGTCTGACACTGAACTTTTCCACACCTTTAAACCCAATCCGTGCTTTTCATAAAGTGTCCTTCTACAGCAAAGTCAAAATGAAGGTTTCCAGCTCTGACATTTTTATCGCTGCACTGTTGTTCATTCCTTGAACACAGGTGGAACTACAGCTGCACAGAAAAAAACAGCTGCTGTGATGCAGCCAGAATATCCACCATCAAATTTGCTTAGGAGAGATTGATGCAATTATCTAATAATCATGGAGGTGAAGACTCCAATGAGCTCTGCAGTCACTGAGCCAGACCTGAATGTCTGCTTTAGGAATAACCTCGCTGCAGCCACTTCCCTGGATGGCTGAACTTTGATCTCTGTTCTTTGGGGAGTCAGAACTGATTCAAATATGCCTCTACACTCATATAATTCTTGTATCGTTATCTTTGATGGCATTTTTTAGCTAAGTCACCAGTCCTTTGATCCCTGCAGTAAACCATATTCTCTTTCCTTGAGTACATATTTTGTCTACCAAAATTTAATATAAAAACCCCAAACAAAACAAAACCCAGCAAGACAAGTGATGTGCCATGCTCTGGCTCCAACAACATTTGCTGAGGAATCCAGCATGAGTGGGTAACCCCACACACAGCAGTGCCTGCTCATAGGTTTTTCTCTAAAGCCCTTTCCAGAGCTTTGCAAGTCACGTGTAAATACACAGGCTCTCCTCAAACACAGTTATAGAGGTGCATTACAGCACTGGCAAATGGCCTCTTCGGAGCTGTTTGGTTTCTGGTCCAGGCTCAGATTTCACCCATGAATTTCCAACTGTTCATGAGAGCCCAAAGCCACCCCTGAAGCCCCCAGAGTGGGGCTGAAGCGTTGTAAAAGGGTCAAGCCTCCAGGAAACAAGAGTAACACCTCTCGCTCCATTTCTCTCAATCCAGGATCTCTTGTGAGTGCTGGAAACTTCCACCTCCACTTTTAATGACTGCAAGCTCTGCTTGATCCAGGAGCTGGCATCCTTGCTCAGAGCAAGCTATGGGAAGGTGACAACAGCAACACAGCTTTCCAGAGCAAACGCAACGTGTCCCTGCTTTGCTTTTGCCAGAACTGGGCCTTGCAATAACCAAGCAGGGACTCTCAGGTACCTCTAGTACTCGATGCGGAGCCTCTGGGATAAAAGCTGCTTTGGGGAGGATGCAGAAATGACAGTGACAGGGCACTCTGCATCCAGCCAACACCTTAACAGCTAAAGAGCTCTGCTGAAACAGTGCCAGGGCAAAAGCTCAGTATTCACAGCACCTCCACGAGCCTTGGCAATACGACCGTCAACAGTAAGCGTAAATATGACGGTGACACCAATGTACACTGTTTTACCATGCAACCAATGGGTCAGCTCTGAGGAGTACTTGAGAAGATGCCTGTGCATTAGAATTAGTAAAACATGGCAGAGAGTTTTCCTGTAGCCTCAGATCATCTCATATTTTACTAGCTCTGTAGTCAGCAAAGGACATTTTTAAAGAAAGAACACATTTTCTGGTAAATCATTGCTGAAAAGTACATCAACAATAAGACTGTAAAGTGCTGAGTGTTTAGAAAAAAGCCTAACTTTTACTTAGCTACCAGGGAGCTCATCTACTATGGCTTGGTTATTTTGCCTTGTTTATTAAAATTTGTTCCAAAACTGCATCTTTCTTCACACCATTTCTCAGGATGATCTGAAAATAAAACCGCTGTATATCAAAGACACTAGCATTTGCCCCAGCTTGCAGTTCACAATCATTCTTTAATGAAGAAATCGCACCACATGTTCAGAAAATCTTTCAAATATATAATTTCCTGAGTTTTCAATGAAGTGTGTGGACCCTCTCTAATTTTAGAATTACAATGAGAAGAATGAAGCGCATGCAGCCTGAAGGCAAGATGTTTTCCCTGCTCTTTCATTTTCCTAGAAGCTGTATTAAGACAAAGTCCACACATAATTTACTGCAAAGAAAACAGGAAGATTAGCATTGACTTGCACACATATTACGAAGACCAAACTCTCCCATCTTCTTAGTGGAAAACCAATGCCTTCAGTTCCAGCCTAGACAACTGAACTATACCATGCTATCCTTCACAAGCAAACGCAAGCAGCTTCTGTCAATGAAAGACTTTACTGTGCCAGATTTGGGTTTTATTTTTCATTTGTAGGGTTTCTCTCACTTCAGGGCTTTTCTAAACTAAGGGAAACTGGAATAGTGCAACTATGGTAATATTGAAAAACATGCATCATTTGGCTAAATAGAGCCAGTGAAACTACACTATTAACCATCTACACAAAACAGAGGGGTTGTTTTCTGTAGAAAATTAGAACAATCACAGCAACTCAGCATTTCAGTGTGAAGACAAAATTCTACTTCTTATACTAGAATCTAAAGGTCTGGGTTTTTCCTATTATTTTTTTTTTAAACACAGAGACAGTTTTGGTTGTTAAATGATTTTTCCAAAGACTTAATTCTGAGTGACAAAAACATTCTGAAATTGTCCCTACAGTGCGCTTTTCAAAGTATCAAAAATTATCCTTAGCGTTAAGCTACTGGTATCAGACTGAGGTCCTGCCCTGCCATTGCTTTTTAAAATCTTAAAAAACCCCAACAACCAAACTTGGAGAAAAGAGTTGCAAGAAAGAGCAGACTTTAAAAAAAGACGAGACATAAAGACAGCTGATTATTCCATCAACAGGATTGTACCCAACTGTGCCTAACAGATCCCATGCAGTTGAGTCTCTAATAAAGTTCCCAGACAAGACTTCGACTTGATGTAGAAAAAACAGTAACATGAAAGCTGCCCTAGAGATGAGCCAGTAAAAGCAAGGATTTGCATTCAGATGTAAGCCAGTCAGAAATACTGGGTAACATTCTGTAGTCAACAGCCAGTCGATAAAAAAAAATTGGAAGTGCTCCACCCAACTATGCACCAATTTCTCTATTACTCCTGG
This sequence comes from Cariama cristata, assembly GCF_000690535.1. Taxonomy (NCBI): domain Eukaryota; kingdom Metazoa; phylum Chordata; class Aves; order Cariamiformes; family Cariamidae; genus Cariama; species Cariama cristata. Next base: position 15,027 of record NW_009625949.1, on the reverse strand, counting down.
AAACATTTCTAGCTGTGTGCCTCTAACGTAATATAATTGATCAATTCAGATTATCCTAAAATTTAAACCAAGGCCTAAACCAGATTACATTTTCAGATTACTGAGACGGGTTCCCTGAAAGTGCCCAAAGAGATCGAAGCCTCATGATGCTGCACCTACATACAGGTGAGGAGTTGGTGGCAACCCCACAGGGCAAGCAGCCTGACCTGCTGCTGCTCTTGGTGGATCAAGCAGGGAGCGGGCCACAGTGCAAGGTAGGGATCCGAGGGACAGAGCCTACCTAGGCCATTCCACAGGGCATTTCGAAAGCCTGCGGGTCTGAGTTCAGTGGGATTGGAGCTACAGAGGCTGAAACGTACGGACCTGGAAAACGTCCCTTTGATGTTGGCTGGCTCGGTCAAGCCAGGCCTCGGTTCTTAGAGGCATTTAGGTAATCAAAAGGATGGACAAGCACTGAGAGAGTGTCACCTTTAAGGCTGGGCCAGTGCTTAAAGCAGACGCTCTCTATTAACCTCATTCTTTCCCCAAAGGCCAAGGAGAGGGGAAAAGGGAGAGAGACTTCTGGGTTGGAAAGTTAAAACAACTTTAATTAAACAGTAACAATGAAAGAGAGTATAAATATTAATATTAACACTACTAATAACAGAAATATCCAAAGCCAATATTGATCTTCCCGATGATGACCATGGGACTGCGTGCCGCACCATGGCAGCTCGCCAAGCCGACCTGG
>NW_009625949.1:0-14237 GCF_000690535.1 Cariama cristata | reverse complement strand
ATGCCCGGATCGGGGTCAGGGGCAGGAGAGCCAGCAGAGTCCCACCAGGATGCCGGCCATGAAGGAAAGAGACCTGACCCCCGTGATCCCGTAGCTTTATACTGAGTATCCAAGTGGATGGGATGGAATACTGCATTGGTCAGTCCTTGGTCACCTGTCCCGTCGACAGCTTCCTCCGGGTGTGACCCTCTTCCACCTCCCCATGGGCAGACCACCAGAGAGCCCACAGGGAACAAGCACACACCTGGGCCTTTCTGCATAACAATCCAGCTTCTACCCCAGCAACAACTACAGACATCAAGCGCCATCAAATCGAAAAGCAGGTACTGCCTGAAAAACCTGTAGTTACCTTCAGAAAGTGCAGTTACTTAAGAAAACTTAACTGAATGAAAATCTACTGAAAGGAGAAATGGTCCTGTTTTAGCCAAACCAGGACACAGGGATTTTCAGAGGTCTCTGTAGGCACGTAAATGTCTATAAAACCTGACCCCAAGTGTCTAAAAACCTATCAAAGCTTTAGCCAGTCAAGTTCCAAAGCTTTGGCCAAAAGAGCTAAATTTGTGTTCTCAGGCAAGCACAGTTCTTAGTAACATCAGTGCAAGATTTGGCATGTACGACATGGAGATTTAGGGATGGTGTATCATTAAAAAAGAGAGAAAGCCCAGAATATTAATGTTTTACATTACTGGCACTGGCAGCTGGCACACAAAAGAAGACTTTGGAAGAAGAGCTCTATCTATCTTGGAGGACTCTCAAGAGTCTCAAGAACCCTCAGTTATTTCCTCTTGGAGATTCAAAACCATCTTTGGATAACTGGAGTTCAGAACAATATGCTACTTACACTGCTGAATGTTTGGCACAGCAAATAAAAGTAAGACTATATATCATGCGACCAGTAAAATGGAAGCAGGTGTGTAAGAAAAAACATGAACCTATTGTTCCATATATTGTTACATTGTTGAATTGCACGTCTTCATTAAAGTCTGTTCTTGCTATGCTACATTAGTACTGGATCTATTGCACCAAATACATGAGGAAATTCCTTCCAAAATTACCCATTTCTGCTAATTCTGGTTCATTTCATTACTACAGTGAGAAATGGCCCTAGACAAAATGCATGCTAGTAAAAACATCTGATTCAAATTACTTACAAGCAGGATAGTAATTTATTTTAAGGTGAACACCTCAAAAGCATACCACTAACCTCCTTCAAGAAATGTATTCAGATAAACCTCCTGGTCTCTCCAAAGATAACAGAAAAAAACCTTTAAAAACATAAATCTTTCCATCTGTGGTACTCCAGACTTTCTCTTCTATTGCCAATTAAAAGACAGACAATAAACCAAAATATTTCTTAAATGCAGTAGGTTTCAAAAATACCAGGAAATATTTTTCTGTATCAACTTGACAGTGTTTCCAACTAATCCTTTCTTACCGTTGCATTTATCCAGCCTTGAAGAAAGTTAGTAGAAAATATACAGGCATTTATCATTAAAAAAAAAAAGAAAAAAAGAAAAGAAAAAAAGAAACCTTTATCCCATAAATATGAGCTGAAGTGTCATACCCTATAGTCATTTCATGGGCACTGATACCAGTATCTAGTTTCCTCTAACTCCCTCCAGATATGAATAACCTATTAGCAATTAATGACAAATGCAGGAAAACATGCCAAGAGTAACTGAAGATCACAGTCTAGATAACACAGAGCTTTCTAACATACGTAACTACTAATCTAATTTTTGTAAACATTTTCTCCAAGGACATGTACACATTAGATAACACATTCATCCAACTGTGTCATGGAGTGTATTTGCATTTGTAGCCAGCCAGGTCTCTTTTACACATAACTGTTCATGCAGATTCAGCAGATTTCTGGACACGTCTTGTTTGGAGGAATAAATTAGAACGTAGAATGGCTATTTTTGAATTATACTGAGGAATGACACAGGCTTTTATTTAGAAATTAGAAACCAAACAAAAAGGAGAAAGGGTGAAAAAGAACATGCTGATATTAATACAGGGGCCAAGTGTATTGAGCTGCCCTGGCCAGCTTTCTTGAATCTCTGCTAATGTTTTCCCAAAACAACTTCTTTGGCAATGTGCTTGGACAGCTTCATCTCCTCTTCTCTCAGAAAGAGCTGCTCCAGTCAGAGCTGCCGATTATTTACTATTATAGTGAGTCCAAAACAAACAAACAAAAAATCTGTATTGTGTATTCTTGTATTAATGCCTTGCACTATTCTTTAGGTTTCTGCAAACATGTCTGGCTTCTTCCAATTGCAAACTATTAGCAGTGACAGAGAGCTGGAGCAGGGGGAGAAGTGAAAATTAGTACCACCAAACTCAGCAGTGATGTTGTTGGTACCTCTCTCTGGATAGCACTTATTCTGACTTTGCCAAGGCAAGATGTCCTTTCACCCTGCTGTGAATATTGCAATATCGATACTCAATGCTGGATCAACCCAAGAAAGAAGCCAGAGGGACAATTCCCCCCGCCTTACACCAGATCTAAGCCTTGAGCTGATTTTCACCCCTGCGTTGTGCTGATAGCCTTTCACCTTTACCTGCATGCATATCAAAAGCCACTGTGCCACGTGCAAGGCAGGAGAAAACAGGATCCACTAGATTTGATGGGCAGTCCCTGTTCTCCCCATGCCCCTGCCCTGCACTTCCCCCTGCCCAATTGCAAGTAAAAGGTGCATGTTGGCACCAAAGAGAATGATGGGAGTGCAGACTGGGTATTATCACTGAAATAACTGAAAAAGTGATAGTGTCCCTGTTACATTCAGCTTCCTCACCCTACTGATGCTGCCAGTTCAGTCTAAGGTTTTGTTTACCAAGATTACACTGAAGGGTCAGACAGAGCTGGCATCTGCAGCCAGAGCCCCATTACATGTACAAAGCCAGTAACAATGCTGCAAACCAGCCCCCAGCAAAGCAGCCCCCTTTGTGGGGACTTTGCTGGTATGCCAAATGGAAGGGCACATTTCACTTACTGCCCTGCAGGAGCACAACATGCCCCTGTCCTGACTAGATAAAAGGTTGGAAGCAATTTCTGACCCACACTTTCCTGCAGTGACAGAAAAAGAAATGCTGCCACATCCAAAAGACAAACACATTTAGTCTTGCAGGACAGACATACATGTTTTTCCTTTGGTCATCTACAATATTGGCAAGCTGATGTCTCTGCAATCACCTTTTCACATTTAACTCTTTTGTTAGAGTGGAAACGCAAATACTGAAATGCTGCTTAAAGGGCACGAATGCTAGCACTTCTGTAACCATGCCTGTTTACAACAGCCAATGTCCATGAAAACAATGGTATTGAAACAAAGCACTCAAAGGCTTTATAAAACACAGAGGACATCTGAGAAGTTCAGGCACCCCAAATTGTATTTGCAAAGAGCAAGCTTCATATTACCAGCTTCACAAAGCACAGCAGGACATAAAACTGAAGAGCTCTGTTCCTCCTTTGAACATCCTTTATGTCAGTGCTCTTAGATCAGTTAAAAACATAAAGTAAGGTCTTCAGTTTGGTCCTTGGAAGTCTGGCCACCTTTGTTAAAATCAGGTTTCATTTCAAGCCACACCAACGCCACACTGCAGCAGAGTCTAACCCCTACAGTTGCCAAAGCAAGCAAGCCACTCAAGGATGTCAGAGGTAATTTAACTTACTGTCTGCCAGATCGGAACAAACAGACCTAGGAATACTTCTAAAACAGATACGAACAAAAATAAAGCCTTATAGAGCACTTTAAAAGGCTTGTGTTTAGAACAGCTGTGCAGCACAAGAATAAATCTGCCAAAGACAAAAAAGCAAGAAATTAAAATCTCTTGGCTGTACACTTTTGAAAAATTATAGATAGCAGAAGGGCAGTCAAAAGATTTCTCTCTCTCTCTCTGCAGCACAGCTGTGCAAGTTAAACATTTCAGACCTAAGAGCACTGTGTTTGCTAACTAGCCATTAAAATAAAGTTATTTAAAAGTAAAGCTTCTGGTTGTTCATATTTGGGGTCCAATCCAATGGATAGAGCAAGAAGGGCGGGGCAGGGGGAGAAGAGCAGTATCTGGGACAAATACATCATTTGGCAGGCAGCACTGGTTGTGTGCCAGCAACCAGAAGTGGTATTTGAGCCAACCCTGTGAAGACACAAGACACGCAGAAGAAACTCTCTCTCCCCATTGCCCCCAATGCATGGAGACCGTTCAGGTCAGCGGCAAGGGGTGAGAGAGGGAGACAGCACCAGAGACTACCTCGCTGCTACGCAGGCAGTGCTTGGTGAGACTGACCTGCAAATGTGGGGTTTTTATCACTGGAACATGGTCCAAATCTGAACCACAGCCACACTTGTGCCACACCCAGTGTTGGGTTCAGCTAGAGCAGTATTGTTCAGGGCTCCCTGTTTTGGTGTCATGTTGTATTTATTAGTTTCACACTTTAAAAACAACCAGTTCACTTCTGCTACCTGTGGAATATTTTTTATGCCACTAATGTATAATGTTTATGACACCAGCAGTTAACATTAGAAAAGACTGACTTAAGAAATGAACATCAGCATAAAGCCCCCCACCCCAAAACCCACATAAATGTCACAACAAATGTCCATCAAGAACATGAGTGGTAACGTTATCACTGGACTAAACTGTTCAGTGAAACACAGCAATACTATCAGCTGCCTCTGCTTTAACAAGTGCTTCCACAGAAAGTTAAAGATCAACTTTAATAATTACTATCAAGAAATTCACTCTCTACCCAACGGTCTAACTCAAATACTCACTGCCAGTTTCAGCAAGGCTCACGCATGCCTGTAACTTTCTCATAGCATCTGACTGCCCCAACAATGGTAGTAGTTCTACCATTAGAAGTAAAGGCATGGAGAAATATGTGAGACATCTAGGCCTGTCCAGAGGAACTGGTGGAAGGTAAGGTGAAGGTTCCATGCCTGGCTCAACTTCATCAGCTCCATCCAGCCTCTGCTCCTTCACGGCACGTGCTGCTGCCATGCATGTCACAGCCAAGTGGGATTCCCAGTTGCCAGTTGTATGCCAGATCCCAAGTGATCCATGAGGGCACTCACTTGATTTTCCTTACACCTCCTCCATTCACACCACACTAAACTTCTTTCTCACGGAGGCTAACATAAGCAAGACATATCTCACTGGTATGATAGTGTGCACAACCTTGAAATCAGGGGGGTGTTTTGGTTAGGGTGCAAAAGCTGGAGCAGTGTGTGCTCTCCGTGCCATGCAGCAGACAGGGAGCAGCTGGCAGTACTCTTGGTGAGCCGTGCATTTACAAAGGCCTATAGAATTAAATTCACAATGCTTGTAAATCTTCTCAAACCACCCTGACCACAGAAAAATCAAGGATTGCCCCTTATGGTAGTTTCTAGACAACCTTCTCTGTTAACTGTGAAGAAGAAGCTGGCAACAAGACAGGCCATGGGTTTCATTTACAGCAGTAAAAGTTCCTGAAAAACTGCTCTCCCCAGCAGTCTGCAGCTTCCCACTCCCAGCCCACTCAATCCCCAGCATGCAACACAAAGGCCTTTACAAACACAAACCAAACCAGAATAAAATAGGATTTTGTCGGAACAAACACTGAGTCTTGCCCCAAGGTATGCATGGTCTGGCTTCCCAGGTTATTCCGTGCTCCCCTCGCATAACAAGCAAATGCACCCCATAAGGAAGAGCCAAAAAGCTTTCCATTTCTGTCAGCAACGTGCAGGCATATTGTTTTGCACAGGCAAGCCTAGTGGCTTGCATGCTGCAGATGTAGTGAAGCGCGCAAGGTCCACATGCCCCACACACAGCAAGCTGCATTTCCTGATGAGCATCAGGCAGTGCTGGATAGCTCTTCCATGGCCCACTTTCTGTCTTTCTGCTGCCTAGCTGTAGTCCCCTTCTCCTCAAGGTATCACTGGCTGAGGTATCAGCTCCAAAAAGATAATGTTCAATGTTGTTCCAGAGAAGAATATTACTTTGACCCTGTCTGTGGGACTTCTACCACACTCCCAGCCCTTGCTGATGTGAGAGCCAAGAAAGCAACATATGCGGGTTACTTCTAAACTGCCAGGACACCTCACGGTGCTGTCCAGGTGCAGGTTCGCTTGCAACTGTTCATTCACGTCCCCCCTCCTTTATCCTTGTCGTTGCACGTATGTCCTCTAGCACACAGCTCACGAGCATGAACCCAGCAGGGCTCAGCCTGCTCCTGACCTTGGGCATGGCCTGGAAGGCAACTGCGGCGGTTCAGGCACTCATTAAGATCACAAACCATTCCTGCACCTTCTTTCTTGAGCACTTTTCCCCTCCACCTTGAGAAGTATAGATTTCATCAGGGCTGCGGCATATGACACTCCTCAGCAGAAACATGAATTTACCAAAACGCATTATTTTTGCCTACCTCTGTAGCTGAGTGAGCCTCTTGCATGCACTTCCCCCTCAAAAGAAGTAATTTTCACATCACTTTGGAGAAGGACCTAGCTGCTCTTGGTGGTGCAGGCGGGAGGGTAGAGGTTACTGTCCCCATTTTGTGCCCCTCTGACCTGTTAGACTGCCGGACCTCAGTTCCCATTCCTCAGGGACTGGATCACTGCTTTTGTGCTCTGGGAACAACCCTGATTTTGAAGCAATGGAGTGGCAGTGGTGAATGGGCTGTTTTCCTTTAATTATAAACCTGATACTACTGGGCTAGCTGAAAATCCAGCCATATGATTAGAAAAAAGCCTAAGAAACAGAGGTCTTGTCCCTGCATCCAGCCTTGGGGAAGGTGGTCTGTTGAAACACAAACCTTTCCAAACTCTGGGGCAGACACATGCAACAGGACAGCACAGCTTGAGCCCAACACTAAGACATCCTTCTTTCACCCTCTGGAGCTCATCCCTGGGCAGGCAGGAAGGAAAATAACTGTAGCTGTCCGCACTCTCAGGAAGAGCAAGGCAATCCCTGCTCATCGCCCCGAAGGTGTTTCGCATCTTGGAGCGAAGTCAGGAGCTCAGTGGTCTCTGTCTGCACATAATGCCCTTTAGCAACGAAACACCCTCTAGCCCAGGACTCTCTGACTCAGTTTCTCCTTCTGTAAAATGAGAGCCATGCTTCTGTAGTGCAAACGGTAGCACACTGTGGACAGCCCACGTGCCCCTCCTTGGGGTCTTCAGGGCCAGCTGGATGGAGAGTGGACAGGACCAAGGCAGACCATTGCTGACCGCACCATTTCAAAGGGAACTGTAGTCTCCTGCATAGAGAATGTGATTCAAAACTCGATTTTCCCTTGAGAGATTTACACTAAAATATGGTAAGCGCTTTCTGGAAGCACCAGTCCTAAGTTATGTGGCTTTTGAGGCAAACTCAAATTTGAGAGTCCCACCTCATCTCCCACCTAAACAGCACTGAGGTGCACAACCACCAGCTTATATGGTGCACTAGATAGTTTCTTCCATCAGCTTATTTCCTACTTGAATTACTGGAAACTTCCTTGCTTTTTTTTGTGTTGTTTTCTTCCTTCCCTCATTCTCCATCTAAGGATATTACTGACATCTATTTCTTCAGAGCACTCAGGCAAAGTACATTTTCAAAACTTGAGACTTTCTTCCCTTTCACAGTATATTCTAGTACTGAACTATCCCAAAACTGTCTTCCTGCAGTCTCCTACCCTCAGAGCACAGGAATATTGGTTTCTTACAACAGTTGATCATAACTGCTTTCACTGTCTTGAGATAGAATATGCAACCATTGCACACTAGCGGCCAACTACTAGTGCAAATCTTTATTATTAATGACAGAATTACAGCCTTAGCAAAGAAAGCAAATTATACAGAAAACCACCAGCAAAGTAGTTGTTTACAAAATAAAAGCTTTTCTGAGGCAATTCTTGGACAGAAAGGCAGACAACACCACCCTACCCTTTCCACATGTAGGCACAGTGTCTGATATCAGGCAGATGGTGGTAGTATCGGGTGTCTGCCATACACTTATATCAGATACAATAAATAATACACAACTAATGCAAAATATCAGTTTCACTCTGTTCCTACTTACTTGAGAGTGCACTGCATGCACTACCGTATCTTTAGCTGAATGCAACACATCTGCCTAAACCCATCACTGAAGACTGAATTAAATTTCTTTGGTAGTAATATTATTATATATGAAGTATGTTTATCTAGTGCTGTCTTTTCTATTTTCTATCTTAAGTGTCTTGAAAATGCAAAAGCAATTGAATTTGCTGCCTAGTCAAATACTTTCTACCAAACAATCTGAGTCAAACCCTGTGAAAAACAGTAATGTGGTTTTCTTTTGTCACTCCTCTGAAACCAGCAAAAAAACTCCACAAACCACACAACAAAAGCAAGACGTTGTTTCTCAAATAGCATGTCATATCAGCTGAAATTTTACTTTGACATCTTTCTGAATTCCCTGTAGTATAATTATAAATACAGGAAAAATGATACACTTCTAGTATTTTTGAGAAAGTATCTTGCACAAGCAGAGCGTAATTAAAAGTAGTGCAGCACTGAAAACAAATGCAACCAGACAGAATCACACTTGTACAACAGCCATGAGGGAAGACTGCTAGATCGCTGATAGCTGTAAGAGTCTTTCAAAGTAGAGGCATGTATGACTTAATTTACTTGACTTTCAATAAAGCTTCAACAAGATACGTCATGCCTTAGAGAGCAGGTATTAATTCACATAAAAGTGGTAAGCAATGGAACAGCGGACCTTCCCACCATGTGAAAAGGACCTCGCTGACAAGAGGGCTCTGGCGTTAGTCACAGGCGCCTGGGTCCAACTCTCCCAGTTGCCAGTAGTCTGGGAGAAGGCTTTTACACCAGATAGTGCTGGTGTAAAACAGACCTCTGCTTAACCCGGCCCCAGGAGCACACTTCCTGGGACATCAGCCCTGGACAGAAAGCCCATGCAAGACTGCAAGAAAATCGCTGCACCTCCAAACTGTGCACTGTGCAAGACGGACAACGCATACAAAACCCAGAGGAACAGTAGTTTCATCCACACAAAAGCCCTGCACAGCCAGGATGTCCCCACCTATTGCCCTCTCCAAAGCTACCAAAGGGTGCCTTAGTTTTACAGGAAGATTTGTATAGTATGGTCAGGCAACCAGGTGTGTCCAGGTATATCCTTCAAGCCTTCCTACTGACTTGCCAACCCAGTGCCAAAACCCTGACAATGACATCTATTGGGGCCTGGGCAAAGCTGCATTTGAGCAAAGACTCCAGCTCCCTCTTTCCCTTGAGACATGCGAGTCTCAAGAGCCACACGCAGATGCTCCTCCATGTCCTCACCGAGTCCCTGGGTAGGAAAGGGAATATGCACAGGTCACCCCCACTTCTTCTGAAGAGCTACAGACTGCCAAAAAAACAAGAGAGGAAAAAAAAAGACTGGAAAGTCCCTTGGAACACGTCAATGAAGATCAATGCCCAGTGGCCATTAGTAGTGGAAAAAAGGGCATTTGATTAAAAGGATGGATATAACGTAATATTACAAATTTACCCCAGCTATGCCAGTGGGAACAAGAAAACCTGTCTTCCAACACTGCACAGTGTAGGCAAGTAGTGAAACTGAGAGGTGGAGGCAGCCAAGGAAAGACGTTGAACAGCTGATGTCTAGATGTATTCACTCAGATTTTCTGCTTTTTAATTCTGCTAGGACAGTGGTAGTGCATCAATACTAATGAAGTAAAACACAGAGCAATTTGCTCTGCTTTTATCTTGTTAAAAAGCATATTCCTTATGCCCAGTGTGAATCTCACAGCCATGTGCAGGGCATCAACCTCAGGGTATGGCCAGGAGGGGAACTGCTGCAAGAAGGGAAATCATCGCCTTCCACTGAAAGAGTAAGAGTGACTTCTCCTCCAGAAGAAAAATAAATTATTGAGCCCAAAGGGCAAGCCCTGAGATTTTAAATCTGTACACACATGCTGGATTCATACCTCTTTATTTCATAAAACCTGCTGAAGCGGTTCCAGGTTTTTACTTCCCCCATCTTAATCTTCACAGTATTATCCCATGTAAATACTTCTGCACCAGTTAAATGGTCTGTAAACTAAGCTAATCAAACACAGCTGAACAGTATCAGTATCTAGGAGGTCAGTAGAGGTGAAGACAGTTTTAGAGATGCCTGACTGTAAAGAGGTCACTTAGCTTTACAGAGTTAACTATCCAACGGGAAAGTACTGAATGTTAACACACACACACAAAATTAAATTGCAATGGTTAATAGTGCATATCTTTGCTGTATGGCTCCGAGATGGTATTTCTCCTTGACACTTGGCAAGACCAAAACAAATTTTGACTATCTTTATGAAACTGTTCAAATGCAAACAGCAAACACAGTGCATTAAAGCAGATGCAGCATATTGAAGAGAGCTCAATTGAAGTGTGGAATGTTTCTTGTAAATAAAGGGCCGGGTGAATAACCACCCTCCATATAAATTGCCTGATGCTGTATTCCAGTAATGCTCCACTATCTTGTGGAGCTGTTCCAAAACATTACTTATTTGCAATGCTTAGTATAATGTATTCTCTTGCAGTCCAAAAGAAATTGTAAATCCAAATTTACAAATTTTTAATTTTTTTCTCTGCCAGACGGCTTTTTTTTTTTCCCATACATAAGAATGCATTATTAAGAAGGGCTGCTGTACATCTCCATACTGAAATCAGTCTCAATAGTTTGGAATAGATTATCTAACCATATAAAAAACTAGCTGAAGGGGAAATTAACAGAAAATTTGGGAAAAAAAAATACAGGAAAAAAATGCAGAGAACTTAACTACCTACTAAAATTTGCAAGCATTAATTAACTAGTGTTTCTGTTTCTGGGAGGATCATTCACCTGCGTTTTGCTGGATTGCACCATAACATGTAGCATGTTATAGGACTAAGCCCTTAGACTACTTACGGTAAGACAAAGGGAAAAAAAATCCACATACTGTGGATTTATATATATTGCGTGTATAACTTTCTGGCTTTCTTCACTCATCTCCACAATAAATATCTTCTCTCCCTCAAATCAAGACAGATTTGTAAAATCAAAATATCTGACTCAGCTCTCTCCACCTCAAAAATCTTCATCAGTCACCAGTATTTCAATCCAATCACACTGCCTGTTCAGCAAACACTCAGCACTGTGACTGATTTTTAGGCTGACACCAGGCACCAGGTCAGACAAAGTGGGTGGAGTCCTACATTGCTTGTTTAATTCATAATATTCAGTTCAGCGAAAATATGCCATTTATGACATTCTTAGCTATACTCTGCTATGAAGTGAAGCTGTGTGCAGAAAATAGGATTTAACTGAAAGAGGTTTTGGACACAAGTTATTTGCATGCGGGTTTTTTGCATGTCTTGACTTGGGGGCAAAAGTTTCAAATTTGTAAGGAGAACCTATATTGAAATGTAACTTGAAATCTAGAAGATTGGGAAATTATCAACCTGCTGGTGGATATTTAATGTTTATTCATTTGTTATAAAACCAACACTTCTTTTTAACTGGTTTAGTTCCACAACAGTTATCTGTATTTTTGGAAATCAGAGATGGAAATGTTAAACCTGAATGGTTTAAAATTAAGTCATCAACACTCATCAAATCTGCTAAAATTGCTAAGATTCACATATCTGGCACAGACTATGCCAAGCCCTTTACAGAACAGTTTCAACTGTAGCTTACTGGTTGCACAGTAAATGTTTGCCTCTTGGGTCTAAAAAATTTAACACTGAATCTGTGAGTAAAAGGCACCCTTGATTTTATAGTTACAGATAAGAAAGTTAAAATATGCTTATCTAAAAAAGAAAAAAAAAAAAAAAAGGAAGCCAGACATGATTTTCCCCCCTAACAGAGCTAAAAAAAGACAGTACAAAATCTAAATTTCAGACAGGAAGCACTCACTTTCCTAGTTAAACATGAAAAAAAAGAAAAAAAAGACTATAACAAGCTTTCAGTTACAATAAGGTCTGAGCAGATATTTAACCTCACAGTGTAGAGTGGCATGACCTGATATGACTATGGACTCCATCTCCAAGAAAATATTCCACTGAATGAGTACATCAGCATCTTCTGTGAAAAACTGGCTAAACAGCAAGGATCAAAATCTCACAGATTAAAAAAAAAAAGTGTCAGCTTCTACTTTTTGAGAATAGTTCATTAATTTTTTTCCATCCTGCAATATTTTGCAAATTCTAAGCTACTACAGTTGGAGTGTTACCAGCTAAAATATGCTGGCTCCTTATGGTGTGTTGCAGCAGATTTTGCAAACTACCACAGGGCGCCAAGGGTTTTCTCTACAACTTGAGGAGAACATTTAGCAGAGAACATAAATACATCCTCTCCCCTCTGTACTTAGACTGCTGAGACACCAGAAGTATAGAAAATATGGTCTGTGGCTTCAGGTTTACGGAGAGGAGACAAACAGAAAAGTTAAGAAAACACTGCAACACCAAGCGCGTACCAAAATTTTCCCTAATTTCAGCTGTCGTTCTGGAAACTGACTGTGCACAACCGCAAGGAAGCACCTGACTGTAGCCCAGCTAAAGTATAAATACCGTACTAGCATGCTCTTCAAAAACGGGAGGAAGTTTTTAACTGTTCAAGAGCTATCCTGCACCAGGTCTGCTTCTAGGGAGGTATCAGTACTGTGACAAGGACAAAGGTAAAGATATGCCAACTGAAAAGTGTTTTCGTTTCACCACAGCATCTTCCTCTTCATGCCATTGACATCCCTCTGATGCACACATCATACCGGGTCATGCTGCTCTATGTTATGTTACGAGGTCATGCTTTGCAGTCTCTTACAACTTCAGTTACATGCCCTTTCTCCATCCCCTCCCCCTTCTATTTCCTATTAAAAAACCTGAGTTTCTGGTTGTCTTTCTTCAGCCCTGTTGGGAAATATCCATTATACTTTTGTTCTAGAGAAAAACTTCCTATGGACAAGAGGTTTAATCATAAAAGAAAAATCACTAAAATTAGGGCTCCTCCTAAGCAGACTCACAGTTCCTCTCTTTCTCCTCTCCCTGCTGACAGACACACATTTGACCTCATTGTGAGGACTTCCCATGGCAGCATCCTCGCAGGTTATCCCAGAGCTTCGTGAGCCTTTTTCTTAGACAGCATGCTTTATATCTAGCCCTGAGCTTCCCTCCTACTGAAAATTATTGTTTCCTGTTCCATCCACTTTGGCCACAGAGTAAAGTTATTCCCTTCCCCTTTGCAGCATAGTTTTTTTTGCTAAAAAATATTTTGGCCAAAAAATTGCTACCCAGCTTGTAATTTCAGCATTTCCCTAATCCTACCACAGAGCAGAACCCTGCATTTTACACCTCACGCCCTGTCATCTCCAGCCCAGATCTCCAACCCATTGAGATGATTTTGAAATCTGATTCTGTGCTGTCATGTCTTTGCGGCTCCTTTTGGCCTCATGCTCCGTGCAGGTGCAATACAGAGGAAGGTGCGTTATTGCTTCCACTGTATCATTCAGGAAAACACGGGATAGGACTGGGAGCAGAACAGATCCCAGCAGATCCACAGCTCCCTCACCTCATAAGTCAGATACCTTCCCTGAGAGAACTATCTTTTCTCTCTCATCCGACTACAGAATAGAATAGAATATCCATAATAATAATAAGTAATAATAATGTATAATACTAATAAAACATGTATCATGTTAATAAGACATATTCTAATATATTAAACAAGAGAATACGTAAGAATACAATATCAAAATAAAATCTATTATTTATATGTAGTACAAATTCTGTATATATTACACATATATTTATAAATAAGCATAGTTTTATGTTTCTATATTGTTCATATTTATATTTGATACATCTTTACAAAATATAACAGCAGTTATTTTAGGTCATACTGGGCAAACTGACATATGACACACATAAAATATTTTAGGTACAGTAACTGTTTTTACAAAATAATTACTTTGAACTCTTGCAGTGGAAACAAAAACTTGCACAAGGTCACAGTGCCCACTCCATGAATACTATGAATCTAATCCTGTGGTTTTGCAGTTACGGGAAAACTTTTGTTCCCGTAACTTTTCACAGGACTAAAACCCTAAAATGCCTGGCTCCAAGAGGACTCCTGTGATGCCTCTGAGCTAACATCAGGGAAGTGAACAAAAGCTTGCAGATCCTTCCTGTTGCTAAACAATAAATAGGAAAAGAGAAAGGGGCAATATAGAATCATAGAATCACAGAATCATT
>NW_009625948.1:0-19596 GCF_000690535.1 Cariama cristata | reverse complement strand
GGCCCATTTTAATTTTCCTCTTAGTTTTGTTGTCTGAAACTAGTGTTTAAAGTAGCGATCATTTTTTGTTACGAAGCAGTTTTTCCATGACTTCTGAACTCATGTCGGGCCCATTTTAATTTTCCTCTTAGTTTTGGTGTCTGAAACTAGTGTTTAAAGTAGCGATTGTTTTTTGTTACGAAGCAGTTTTTCCATGTCTTCTGAACTCATGGAGTATGGCTTCCTGCACGTTTGTCCTATAGCTGATGCAGGCTTTATTCTGAATGCCCCCTCTGTGGAGGAAAAACTTCAGCAGATCTTTCTAGTGTTGACTCTTTGGTATCTCATAACTGGTAGATGTTTGCTGCGACCTTTCCCAGTGAAGGCAGGTGCTGGAGTCTCCTGAAAACAAGACACTCTGAAGTAGAGTAACCCTGCAAGGAGTGAGGTCCCCTGAGAATTCAGCCCCTGTCACCCTGCTCACACTGACCAGAGAGTCCAAAAGCTGTTCAAAGGAAGGGACGCATTTATACATACTTGAGATGTTCTTATTAAGAACCCGTCTCAGCAAATGGAAATGCCATACAGGGATACAGCTTTTATGTTGGCCAGGAGTATATATGTAGTAATAATCATCATAAAGGAATCCTCATTCTTCATGGTATTTTATACCTTCATAATTGGAGCTCTGTGCGGAATCATAGGGTTGGTAACCTCCCTCCCTGGAGGCACTTGCAGCTTAAAAAGAAGCAGTGATATTTTAAAAGCTATATATATGTAAATCAGGCAGAGCACAGGGTGATGGATAGATGTATTCTTTGTTTAAATAAGTCTCTCAGATTTCACTCGTGTCTTCAGTCTTCATGTGCAGTTTTCTCTAATAATAAATGTTTTTCTCCAGTTTGCACCATTTTAATGGAATTAAGTAGTCCTTTTATGATCAAGTTAATCCAGTGCTTAGTTACCCTTCTGATACCTGGTTAGTGACTCGTGAATAGAAGGGAAGGTTAGTTTGCTTTAATTCAGTAGGGTTTTTTTAAGCAGAAATGATAAACTCTAGGTGGTACTTCCTTTCTTGTACTAGAAGAAGAATGCTTATGCTATGTTTCCCCTCCTTAGTGTTTGGATAGCTGTCAGTAATACTGATGGACAGAGGAGTTCTCCTTGAGCCATTTGAAACTATTTTTCAGGACAATTATAGAAGCCTTATGAAATTAAAGTTTGATGTTAATTAGTCTTCCTATCCAATGTCAGATATTCTGCATTTGTAAGCAAGTTAAGGCAAGGTGATTCAGGCAAAATTATCATGGCGATGCACAGGAGGCTGGAAAGTCTGTGCTAATTCGGTGTGCAGTGCAGGTTCTCCTGTTCTTCTGCAGTACTGCAAGTAAAATATTGCAATCGCTTTTACAATGTGAAAACTGAAAATGTGAAATGAAGGAAGGCTACAGTGTTGCAAAACATGGTAATTGAAGACTTTAGAATTGCTTTTTAATTTATATACAAGTCAGAAAATGTTTGCCATGATGCTGAACACTGTGTTAGTTGGAAAGGGAGTGTGTGGCAACAGATTTCTTGCTTTAGCTTTTTTTTTCCCCACCTGGAAAACTGCTGGCAATATTTCTCTAAAATTGCATATTTACATTCACTGAATTTTATATGTAAACAAATTATGTAAGAGAGGCTCTTCATAGCAGCATATTAAATCTTAATGCTGTTTTGGGAACTGAGAAAGACGATGTCTCTTTATGGTCTACAGCCGATGCAATTCTGAATTGCAGAATACCTTCAGAAAACTATTCAGGATTGGGGTCTTAATGAGGGTTTTTCTGACTGGAACATGAGATCCTTCTAACAACTGCTAACACTGTTAACTGGTTCCCATCCATACAAGATGTGGCAGACAAGCAGTACTCCGGTGTGTAGAAGATCCATGCCGTTTCTGATAAATCCAAGTAATCCTCTGGTACTCCTTTCTTCTATTTCCTTAGTCCGAGCTAATGAGGTACGCCATGGAAAAGCCTCAGGGGTAGGCACCACCAAAAAAGGAAGATGGGAAGGCATGATCAGATTAAAAAAACTTGGGTGACATGGGCACATGTGGGGGTTTTTTTAAAGGCTTATTGCCTAATTGTGTCTTAGTATTTTTCTTCTATCAATCTGTATGATTAAGAATTTTCACTACTTTTTTTATCAAATGCAAAAGCTATTTCTGTCTCTACAAATGGATTTCTTAATGCCTTTTTTATATTGTTCCCTAACTTTTTATCTAGTCAACAGAGAAGAAAATCCTATTTATTGGTGCAATTTAAATGTGATTGTTAGTTCTGGAAGAAACTCTTTTAATTAAAAAAAGGTTCTCCTCTGTTTTCTGGATATGTACTGTCTATTTAATAGAGATGGCTGCCAAGCTTTGACTTCTTTTGGCAACTTCGAATCTAATTAGCATTTCTGTACCAAATAGAACCTTTTTTTATTTTAAATTTTCAAAAGGAATGTAGGAATTCTCTCTAAGAGTTCTGCCTGCCTCAGCGGCAACTACAATCTTTTTGTTCATAGTTAAGGGTTGCTATACTAACACCTGATGGATAAATGCATATAGTTGGGATTCTATCAGTAGTTCATTGACTTAACACAAATGCTGTCCTTATGGTTCTTTAAAAAAAATATTTTTTTGTGATGAACGTTAAAATATAAAAGCTAACAAATGAGATTAAACCAGTGATTTGTTTCTGCCTAGCATATCCACCCCTTTTTTAATATATAAGAAAATGCTTTTATTTTAAATTGGTGTAAAAGCAAATGCTGCTCATTAAGAGGACACATAGCTCAAATAAGCTTGAGGAAATGTATGGAGAAGTTATTAACTCAGATCGAATCGTCTTTCCATTCAGCAGCTGTATGGAAAAATATGCAAGCAAGATAATGAATATGGCTGCATTATATGTCAGATTACTTCTACAGATGAGTCACATGGGAAAGAGGTTTTTATATGGTCACCTTATGCATAGGGGAGTAATGCACTTCTTTTTTCTGCTTAAGTATATCAGCAGAAAAAATTTCAGACCACCAAAAATGAAGATTACTCTCATGTTCTTGTAGGGAGACTTAAAAAAACCCCAAACAACAACAAAAAAACCAACCAAAAAAACCCCCACAACCCACACAAACAAAAAAACCACAAAAACCCACAACTGTTGTGGAATAAGTTTGCATTCTTTCAGTCTGTTTGCCAACATATTGATAAAATAGAATTATTTTTGATCCTGAAGGAGATAAGACTCAGTGAAAGTCCAATCTTAATTTTGTTCTATAGACTTGTAACTCCCTTAGCTCTGACCTCAGTATTTAACACCACTAGAGCTGTGTGAGGCCCTTTATTCTTTTGATGGTATAATGGTTTTGTTGCTATGATCATACAATCTATAAAATGTAGTTGCATGTCAATTATCCTTAATATTTTGTTTTTAAACTTACATTCAAGTCATAAGAGAAGAAGCTTTAGTAAAAGCTGCAACTTGTACTGCACTCCAGAAACACCTGTGGCCTGTTCCCATTTTTGTAAATAACCATTCTGACAAACCTAGTATGATCTGGCCCACTTTTCCAGTAGTATTGGATATGTATTTATAAGGAAAAATTGGCTAATGAAGTGCAAGATGTGAATGTGATGTGTCTGATGCTGCTTCTATTTTTTTTTAACTTTGTCTCATGGAAGGTGTAAATTCTAAGACTGAAGTATATTCAGCTGTTCAAACAGCTGAAAATGCCATCTATTTCTGAGTGGTTTTGTTCACTAGAGCTACTGTGGTATTTGTGATATTCAGCATTTCAGTTGTATATTTTTCAGCATTTTGCTGTGAAGTCTACATAAAAATGAACTTGTTCAAAATAAGAGTGCATATTAATCAAATATTTTAGTACTGGATTTCTGTTTGTGTATTGAATTATGGTTTCCCACAGTGTATTTACTTCAGCAAGGTATGAACTGTCACAGCATGACATGCTTATGCAGCTCTGAAATAACTTCTAGCAGTGCTGATTCAGAGTGGATCCAGTTCATATCACTTTGGAACATCTACCTAAGTCTTTTTTCAGCAGAAATATAAGGGGCAAAAAAGAATTCTTTGATACCTTACTGGATCTTAAATTGGATTCAGTTGTGTTTGCCTTGATTGGTATGAATGTGTAAAGCTGCTGGTAAAAGTAAAAGTATCATAGGCATAGTGCAGGTTTGCTCTGGGCAAATTTGATACTAGATTGCTGCTTTTTCTTCAAAATCATCTGCTTGTGATAGCCACTTGAGGAATCCTGTAGCCTACCCATTGACTAACTGTTTTTAATAGAACAACTTTGACTTTGTTTTATGACCTCTATGTTGTAGACAGAACCATTGTAAGCAACTGAAGGTCTGGAGCTTACATTAAGCAAGTGAGAGAAAATACATTGGAGACCTCTGACCATTATAGGACTTTGCTTAAAACGCAATAGTTATAGATGGCTTGGTAAAGTAGATGTAGATTCTCCTTAATGTAGTTCTTGCTCACTTTAGCAAATGTTATGATATTGTCATGGTCCAATTGATGTAGTAGGCCAAGCTTTGAGGAAACCATGTACTCCTGTAAGTGTGAACTGCACTGAAGTGATCATGGGATCTGGTCACTTTCAGTGCAAAGCTCTTAGGTTTAATCTTTACTCTTTTTCTTTTTTTTCCCTAGTTCTGTTGTATAAGTAGACTCAGAAAAATACCGTCACTATCTTACTACCAAAATATCTTAGTGTGTGGAATTGCAGTCTTTACAAAAAGACATTGCAGTGTATTTTAAAGTACTGTCCTAAAAACCAGAAGTCTTGAGAACAAACTCTTTTGTATTTCTGTATTCCAGTTCTGCTGAAGGGTGGATTGCTGTGTGAAGTATCAGTACAATTTAACAAGACCCACTCTCCTTTTTGTTTTTGAAGGACTTGGTAAATATTGAGATGTTTTTGACTGCTAAAGAAGTGGAAGAGTCATTGGAAAGACAGGAGACTATGACTTGCTTGGCTTGGTGTCATGATAACAAATCCAGGCTCAGAAAAATGAAGGTATGAAAATGTAACATGTTCATATTTTGCTTAAATTGTTTTCGAAATGTTTTCTAAACTACTTGGATATTTGATGTGGTCAATTTGGTTTAAATTATAGGTCTTGAAAAAAGCCTTGTATAAAAGTAAGGACAGTAAGTACAAAACTCTTCTTTTAAGAAGGCGTAGGTGGTTGGGGCTAAACTAGTTCATGCAAATGCCAAACCTGAAACTGGGTGATAGGTCATCTTATGGATGCAGGTGTTGTCTCAACAAATTGTGCTCAAATAAAATAATAATATTCAGTAGGTTTTAGTGCAATTTACAAACATCTAAATGCAGAAGTATGTAGTGTCTTGATGCATGTGAACTTACAACTCTGCATCCTGCTGAGAATATAACTCAGTTTATACATGAAAGTATCTTAAGAGTGAGATTAATTGGTAAACCTATGTCCTCGGGCTTAACACTGAGAGAAACTTCACACAGATTTTTGTCTTGGTATTTAAGTGTTATGTATAAGAAAATAAAACTTGAGTAAAGATCTAACTTTCTGTGAGAAACTACTGTTGAAATGTTTTTTTCAAAAATAGAAGCCGAGTCTAATCAAGTAATAAACACAGTAAGTCTTTCTCTAGCCACTGAATACCATGACCTGAATATGCGGTATATTTGTTCCTATGCAGTTGGTTTAAATTTCCTTGTCTCTGAAATTCTGCATTTCAAAACATGCTGTAATCTTTTATAGGGCTTGCAGAAATCTGTTTTTTAACTGATATTAACCAAAATCCCTGCCTCCCTCAAAGGTGTTTGTGTCTTTTTTTTTCTTTTAAACTAAGAGCTTTCTTTAACCAAAAATGTTTGAGTGCACTTAATGATAAGCAAAGAGTGACGTTCTCTGTCACTCAGGGGCGCCAAAATGAGAATGAACCGAAGATGGGACGCAAAAGTAAATCGGCCAGTGATTACTCTAAAGAAAATGATGATCTTGTTATGGAAACCATTAAAGGAAAACCAGAATTGGTATGTAAACACTACTGCATAATTATACTGCTAAAAAATCCCCCTTGTGTAAACTTAATATGTTAGGTAATATAAGAAATAAAATCTGAAAACCTTACTTTTTCATCACCAATTTTCAACAAATGATAAATAAGGAAAAAATCTCCCCCATCCCTCTTTTTGGAAAACAACAAAAATCTATTTCTGCAAGCCCTACTTTTTTTTTTTTTTTAAAAAACAAACCCCAAAGCTAAGGCTGTGAGAGATCAGAGTTGGAAGAAGAGAAATCACTGTGCTTCCTTTTGAAACACAAATAAATAGTTCTTCTGTTTCTGGTTGCTTAGCTGCTCATCAATGTTCTAAAATCCCAGCCACCACCTTAGTGCAAGCCTAATCTAAAAATTAAACTGTATGTTGGCCTGGGAAAGCATGCAGTCCTATAGTCTTTACAGATGTGAGATATCTGAACTCTTGTGAATAGCTGCTGTGGAATTGTTTGAAGGTATACAAAGTTGAAATGTATGCATAATCTAATTGTCTAGGACTCGTTTTTTTCTAGTTACACTTGTGTGCAGAACCCATATAGCCATTGGCTTGCAGCTTACTTGAAGATTCAAAAACAAAACAAACTGAAGATTACTTCGGGATGTGTTTTTTTTGCTGATGAAACGCTTTAATGAAATACTAAGCCATAGGATTTAGTATCATTAACAATTGAAAAGCTTGATCAATTTTTTGGTAGAAACAAACTTAGCTAAAATTCTAAATTGAGGATTTTGTGTAGATTTGAGTAACAGGGTATTTTAAAATACTCTTATTTGAAAATTTCAAGTAAAGTAGAGAAGAAAATTTTATTCTGTGCTAAATGTGAGCTTGAATACAGAAAAATTCCTAGTTGGAAAATAATTTATTTTCTATTCCTTAAACAAGTATATTTTAACATATGACAGAATGCATAATTTTTCTTTTTTATGTTCAAATGGCTTACATTTAAATCTTAAAATAAGTAATTGTTGCAATGTGTGCATTAGTCACCCCAGGCAGTTAACTGATACAAATTTGGAGTTGTTCAAATTCCTAGTGAAGTCACTGAGGAATGTTGATATTACTGTGCTGGTGGACAATAAACAAAAGGCAACTATTCATTAGAAGCACAGGGGAAGAAAAACTTTTGCCAAATGAAACAGGGTAACTCAAAGAATACAGCTCTTCTCAAGATTCAGAGGACTTCGGGTTTTCGTTGTTTTCTTGAGGTGATAAAACAGTTGACTGTGTCCCTATAAAGAAGCATAGTGACTTGTTCTTTTATGGGGGGAGAATCTTTTTCTTCTTAATTCCACATATTCAAAGTTTTTTTATAGATTTTGTGAACGGGTGATGGAATTTGATTTTAAGGGACACTGTCAACTTCATTAGGCTTCAAATTTTACCTTTTTCCAAAAACAGGTAAATGTCACTTGGTTTTCTTGTTTGAGACTTGTTTCCAGCATGGCTTTTAGGTGTTTGACAAGAAGAGCGGGATAGAAGCTTGAAGAAAGGGAGGGAGGGGATTGCAGCAACTTAAACTCTGTGCTGTTTTTTGTTAATATTGGGGATTCTCAAAGTAGTATTCAAAGACTTGTGTCTTGCAGCCTTCTGGGTAGACCTCTTGTCTAAATTAGCACATGGCCCCAGACTTCTGTTGGATCTACTACTTCAAATTGTAAAAAATTACAAAGAAACCAGTGGTTACTCTCACTTGCATCTTGGGTAATGGTGCTTTCAGTCATTAGGAAAAAAGCTCATCCCTGCTAAATACTGAATTTTGAAGGAGGCAAGAGGAGGAGGTTTTTGTTTGCTTTTAGGGAATTCTGTGCTGATATCTTGTAAAGTCAGCATTTCAGATTTTTTTTGCATGAATGCCTAAAAGCAAGCAAACAAGGTTGCATGTTATTAACGCTTTCTTTTTTTGTTGTGCACATGTAATACTTAACATACTGTGCAGTGCAGTTTTGGCACCATCTAAGACCCTGTCTTGTCTTTAATCTCAGAGCTGTCTGGAGTTCAGCCTAAGGATTCAGGAGTTCATTGAACTCATTCGGCAGAACAAGAGACTGGATGCTGTGAGGTATGAAATTAGGATGCTTACAAACAATTTTCTTAACAAGATGATATTATGCTTCATTAGAAACATGTGACTATTATGGCAACACCCAGGAACCCCACTGCTATAAAGGATCTTGCTAGTGTTATGATCAGTCTTTGGATTTAATTTTTTTTTTTAAGTCCTGGTGTCATTCCACTGATGCGCCTTTTTAAAAACTTAATGTTATCACTGAAACTCTGCATCTTCTTACTTTTCAAAATCAAGGTTTAGAAAATTAATCTGTGTTTTATAAACCAGTTTATTTTCTGGTGGCATACAATGTAATCAGCATACTTACCCTTAACTAATTTTCAAAAGGTACAGCTAGCTTCTCATAGGAAGTCGTTGCAGTTTGAATCAGAAAGAATAGTAAAAGGTTAATGAAAGACCCATCTAAAGCTTAACATTTCAATTTTGACTGAATTCCCTTCTGCTTTACTGTCTTCGTTAAACTTTTTGTTCTACAAGTTATGCTTTAGGCCAGGTTCACCTCTTGTATTGAATGCCTAATTTGAAATTCTGTATTGTCATGTATGTGAGAATAACAAGCTATGTTATGTTACCCCCTCTCCCTTCCCCTGGCCCCAAATGAAGAAACCAAGTCAATATGCATTTTCACTTCTTTTGAACTAGTTCAGTGGGGACTACTTTGAGGAGAAACTCACACTGCCCAAGGTGGTGTGAATCAGTAACAGAACTAGTCAGACCTAATTACTGCCTGACTTCAACCAGAAGACAGTCTTTCTGGCAATACTTACAATATTAGCACATGAAGCAATTTATACTTTTAAGTTAATGGTCCTGATTTAAGATGTTGGAGTAATGTTCCAGGATAACACGGGAAAACAGTTCTGCTGAAATGAGTGGACTTTTGATACTGGGACTATAAAATGTGTTGATAATTTTGATAAGCAATAATCTTGCCAGCACCACAAAGTATGATGCAGCTGGCAGAGCTACTGGAGCTTACACATGGACAAGGGAGAGAAGAACTCACAGCAAGTCCTGTTTTGAAAGAATATTTAAACCTAGGGAGAGATGACAAGTTTTATGGCCAGATTTGAAACTTTGCTGATACATTCTGGTGATAACACTGTTGCTGCTTCACAGTTCTGACAAGTTTTATGTTAAAGAAGTTGCAAGTCTTACTACCTTTAAAACTGTATCAGGTACTTCAGAAATTGAAACCAGCAGGAGGCTTGTATTTGTGGCAAAGATGCTTTTTGTTCAGAGGAGCACAGAGCTATACGAAACGTATGAAGTATCATAACATAAGCACAGGCTGAAAGCATTCTAGTGCATTCCCAAATTTTAGAGGTAGAAACTCTTCTGCAGGGCAAACCACATAACTTTTCTTGAATAGAATGGGTGAGAGACACTTAGTTGTTTGAAAATAAGAATAAAAGAAAAGGTGGTGCAAGTATGTCGAGAGGCTAGTTTAATACTAACACCACCCCAAAAATTACCTTAATTTTTAGGGTTTTTTCCAGTTGTTATTTCTGATTTCATTCAAATGTGTTGCTTGTTTTTGAGCTAACTCCTATTATTCCTACTTTGCCCTACTTACACCTAAATCGTCATTCATTTGGTCCTAGGTAATGCAAATGTGCAATCTGATAGACTCCAGCTAGTTTTAATGCTAGTGATTTAAAAAAAACCCTACATGCTAGCATTTAGATATGTGCATTTACCCTTGATAGAGTTCTCAAATCCTAAGGAATTGTCAGGTGCTTAGGAAAAGGATGAAAGACACTCAACTACATTATCTGTCTTCTGAAGCCCATGGTGTTCTTTATATCCAACGAATACTGTGCCTTTGTGCCTTTAGCTTTATCCTCTGCTAAGTTTTTGCTTCTTTGCCAAATGTGCAGTCATGCATCTTAACAATGAGTAGTCCATGCTCTAAAAACTATTTTCTTTGAGCTGCAGCTTCCTTATGTAGCTTGGAAACCAGAGCGCAGGCATAGAGCTGAAATAAGGAGATAGGCTGAGAACTGGGACAAAGCAGATAAGGTCATTCTGTATTTTATTGTTGTTTCTGGATATTTGTTTCTCTGACCCCTTTTGCACATCAGAGCTGGTAAGATTTGCAAGTTGTTAGCCCTCAAGAGGACCCAGCACTCTTGGTGTGGAGTAACTTGTACTATCATAGCCTCTAAGGTTTAAAACTTAGCAGCTGCTATCTACATTGCAAATAGGCATCCATATTGAATGTTGTTAGAGGTGAAGTGATTGACATAGATCTTAAAGATTGACATGTATCTTAAACTCAGCAGTTATAACTTACCAGTCATAACAATACTGCTTTAACTTCATAACTTCTTGTAAAATGAAAAGGAGCTATAGAAGTCCTTCTATATCTTAATTCACTCTTTTTCAACAGGGTGAGTTTTGATAATTTTGTACATTCGGAGTTCAACATCTCAATGCTTTCCTTAAATACTGTGGCTTAAAAATGTTAGTTTTTACCATTTCATTCTGCTTTGCTTCAAAAATAAATATGTAACGAATAAGGGAATATATTCTGGGAAGGCATAGCATAAATCTCATTGCTTCTAGCAAACCCGTTGCAACTTGTGTTTTTATTAGCTTGCTTCTGTTAAGTGCCTGCAGCAGGATTCTTTCAGTATTGTGTCCATCGTGCAATAAATAGGTCAGGCATCCATTAGAAGGCAGAGAAAGAGGCTGTTTACCAAGTAGTTTCCTGTATGAGTGGAACTCAGAACTGACATTTTGTTGAAACGCAGCTGGTGTTTAAATAAGTTTGAAAGCTTTGCTTACTGCCTGCTGAGAACCTCAAAAGTGACATACTGCTTTCAGGATAAAATTGATGTGAGCTTTAAAATTATACATCTTATTTAATAAGTGTTTGAATTTCTGTAGCTTTCTAGAATATGCGTACAAATAGACCTTCCTCTAAGGTACCTTATCAGAATAGTCTGGAAAGTGCAAGTTTCAAGAACGTACAAGAACTATTTCTTGAATACAAAGAGGAAATATCTTAAGCTTAAGTACATCACAAAGTTTTTTGCCTGGTATCATTAGCCTTTAACTCCCACAGTCTCATTAGCTTTTTTGTAAAGCTCATACCTATTACAGTAACAACGAATGACTGATGACATTAATTTCATACTTTTGGGGCTCTTACTAATTTCATTCTGGGAAATCTGACAGCATTCTCCTGCTTTGCTCTTATGGGATGCCAGAGATACACAGAGCTCTTGGCTAGAACCTTAACAAAACACCCTGTGCACTTCTTGTTCTTGCGATATAAAGGACAAAATGAATAAATAAAAACAGCTGATGATGGGCAGACTTAGGAGAAGGTGGCCATAGTCTATTCATTTTAGCAAATTTCTCTCCTCTAAGGGTGGATAAACACAGTTTGTTCCTTTATTTTTATTACAGGGTGGGGTTGAACAGGTGTATAAAAATAGTAACTTTTGAGTACTCAGAGCATAAATTTTGCTAGTAGTCATAATGGTCTCTGAAATAAAGGCATTCAGGTGTCAGTGAGAAAGACTGAGAAGAAAGAACAAGTCCTTGATAACACCTTATGTTTATGTTCAGTAACTGTTGTGCAGTCATGAGTATTCAGTACTGTTTCTAGCTTCCTAATCTAAAAAAGACTTGGGGGTGCTATGAATTAATGAACTTCTGTCTCTTTTAAAGGATATCTTGCTTCATTTTAATTTCTCAGTGTTGGCACTCAGAGGATGAAGTTCAGACATTAGCATGGCAGGCTTTGTGGGAAAACTTCCTTGTTTTCTTAAGGAGCGCAGGTGGAAGGGAAGGTCAGGAGATGAAGACTAACAGAAAGTCACTTTAGAAAACCCAGTTCCTTCTGACTGAACCCAAAATGGCCAGCACACCCCAGCGTGTTCAGACAGCATTTCAGCAATACATCCCCCTTGCTATTATAGGAAGACCCTGAGCTGCAGCAGGCAAATACTGGCCACACTTACAGTATGTGTTCAAGAAGATCTAGAATTAACACTTTGTACGAGATATAACCATAGTGCGTGTGCCAGCCATTCAAGGGAGAAGTGCTCAGCAATCCAACATTTCCATCATTCGCAAAATATTTATCTAACATCACAGAACACAAGTGCATAGTGATCAGTTCTTTTAAGAAGATTTTTTTTTTCCTCTTTTCCTTTATGCATGCAGTCATAGTAATTTAGCTTAACTGGAAGATCTGCATTTTTTTGCTTTGCCTAAGCTTTCTTTTAAATAGCTATCGCTTTCATCTGCAGCTCTACACTAGTACTTATTTTAACTTTCTTCCAGTATGTCCAGGTTGCCTAGTCTCATCTCTCAGGCCATGGGTTTTGTATTTCTGGTCTCCTAACAGTAATCACCTGAGGAACAATATTTACTTTCCTGAATTGCTCACCCAAAATAGGAAGTTGGGTGGAAACAGTCTGTCCTACATAACTTCCATTGCTTCCTGGTTTGGGTGAGAGAGGAAGTGAGAATACTGTGAAACACTGCTAAAGAGATTGTTCTCATAGTAGTGATGACCTCGGTGTAGTTAGTGGAACACAGAATTGGGGAGGAAGGGGCGGAACACCTTATCTACTTTTTTAATTCAACCTATGAAATGGGCAATTGGAAAATACTGTATAATTCATAAAAGTAATTTTAACTTTAAATAGATTTTAACAGGACTCTTTGGTAAGTGTTTGCTCTTTTTAACTTTTAGAGTACTTCAGAGAAGACTTGGTATCTTCCCCATTATACAAACTATGGAGAAAATATGGCATAGGGAAGACTTTTCTACACTTGCACAATGCTAGAAATGCAATATAGTGCTAATTCTGTACTCAGTCTACTATGCAATGTCTATGCATGACTGAAAACAGGAACTTTTAGCAGAATTGCTGAACTAATCATCCAGTTTAAAGGCTGGAGTATTTTCCTGCACACTTAACTCCAACTTGAAAATTGATGATCATGGGAAGACTAGATAGGGGAAGCTTTCATACAGAGTTTTAAAGGAGTTGAATATCCTTATAATCTGATAATAATTCTCTGATTTCTTAGTAGTAACTTCCTGAAAAATATTAAAGTTTGTATTTTTGCTTTAAATAAGTTTCTAGCAATTATGTCACTTCTTTCAAATATCCAAATTTTCAGCCTTGTATGTATCTCTTATAATCAGTATGCATTAAAGTACAAAAACTTGTACTGAAGTTCTATTTTATTTTTCTATTTCCATGGCAAAAAAATTTGCTTTTAACAAGGTGTTTTCTACTATATTACACTGCAATTTCTTGTAATCTGCACAGAAAGGGATATTGCCCATACCAAAAGAAAAAAGATCACTTATACAAAAGTAAACATTCTCTCAAATGTCAGTATAAACAAGGTAGGTATTTGAATGCTCTTGATGTTTAATGGTTTGGAATAGCTGATTATCAGACTGCATTTATCTCACTTGTGAGTGTATGCCAAAGGAGTGTGATACATGGAGCTTGCATAAGCAGAGACATTTCTTCTAATAATCATGGATCTGCCATTGCAGATGTAGGTGAGGTAAGACTTCATACTACAGTAAGAAGTTCTGGTTTCTAAGAAATTACAGTGCAAAATTGCTAATTCTTAAAGTCATTTTTGCATTCATATTTGCAGAATGTATTTTTTCAAACCCTTTAAATGCATCACCAGGTATTCATGTTCATGTGTTGAGAGCAGAATCTAGAGGTTTTTCTCTGAAATCTTACATAATTATGTAAATTTACTTAATTTAGAAACAAGGTTATCTAATAAAGGTATAAATTCTGTATTTCAGACATGCAAGAAAGCATTTCAGTCAGGCTGAGGGAAGCCAGCTGGATGAGGTTCGACAAGTGATGGGAATGTTGGCCTTTCCTTCAGACACTCATATCTCCCCCTATAAGGTAACATTCTGTTTGAAATTCAGTGGTACAGCAGAATAATAAAATACATGTTGCAGTTCTTTTTCCTTACAGGAAAATGCTTCGATAATCTGAAGGTCAAATGTTGTTCTAATTTTACTTTCTAGAATCTGCTTTTATAATAGCCCTTAATTTTAATAACCAATCCTTGCCTGTACATTAATCCAGGTAGTACTTGTATTGTTGCATTTTGATCTTAATAGTAACAGACAGATTCACACTGAGCTAGGCTTGCCACAATCCCAGCACTTAAGATCTGTGGGACTGGAAGCATGATATGCAAATATACAGCAAGAGACAGAAGATCGGGAAGTACAAAGAAAAAAATTACATGGTTTTGTTCGACATACTAGGCTGTGGCCTTAATACACTAGCAGCAGTTCTTAATTCTACTTCTCAAATTGCTGTTCTCGTGGTGGTTGGGATGAAGAAAGGAAAGATGATTTGAATGATCTCAAAGCAGTATTTTTGACGCTTAAAAGTAAGTGTTCATTTATTTGGATTATACAAGTTAATGTAGATACTAGTGATAATATCTACATCTAAATTTGAATCAAGCAAAATTCCTAGGCAGTTACTGTTTCTACAGATTTTGAATTTGTTCTGTGGTCATGTGCTATCACTTTTTTTTAAACTTGGCATTGGAGGCAGAAGGTAGACAAGAGTTGAGCTGGCAAAGGAATCCTGTGAAATGCCAAACCAGTATGTGGCAATGCCACTGTAAACATGTTTTAAACAATTGATGATGAAATCAATGGTTTAACATAACAAACACAAAAATAACCCAAATCAGCAACCCACAGAATTGACATGAATTTCTTTGCTAATCCTGGAGTCTTAGAAGGATCCTGGTATTTTGGATTCTACATTTGATATGAGTTACAAGCATAAATGACAGATGTGTTAGAAGGCTGGGTGTAAGACAGAGCTTGTCATTGTTTTAATAGCTAGAAAGAAATAGGCAGGAAATAAAAATCCTATATTTTGTTCTCAGTGCTAGTTTGGACAATGTTTCAATGACGGAGAGCAAGGAGAAAAACTAGTGTTGTTTCACATACAACCATACAATTGGAATAAATTAAATTTCATACTACTTTTTATGGATCTGACTTAAAACATTCTAGTTTACAGAAGTTATGTTTTGGGTCCTCTAATAATTATCTAGATAAACAGAACCCTAGCATGCACACTTGTTTGGAAATACAAATACCTTTAATATGTTGACTAGGAGTTCTGTGCATAAATGGCTTTAAAATTACTTTTAAATCTGTGAGAAAGTTTGTCAGATCATAATGTGTCTAATCAATTTATTTTTGTCAATCCAAAGGAAGAAGTATCTTCTATAACCAATGAATAGAACTTTCTTCAGCTTGTTGTACTATGTTTTAGGACTTTAAGGAAAACATATTTAATGTTGTGGCAAAACAAGATATTTTCTTTTGATACCCTTTGAACAAGCTTGTGTAGCTGTGGCTGGAATTATTTATTTTGTCCCATCATAGGCTTTTCTTAATCAGTAGTACTTTATCTCTTTATGGATTGGTTGTAGACTGTCTGTCTTCTCAAGCAGTGTCTTAAGGTCAGAACAAAAGCTTCATCCTAGAACTCCGGGAACATTCTGGCCTTAGATGGGGCAGGTGATGGAGTAAATGGACATGCAGTCTGGTGGCAGAAACGGTGCTTTTTGCTTTAGTTGAGGCAAGATGTGTATCTGTGTTTACTTTTGCCCCTACCTGTATAGGTTCTCAGCCTCAGTTCTGCTTGTTGATTTGGAGCATTTAGAAGTCAGACAAATATTGCTTATGTCCAGGATTCTTTCCTTTCTTGTGGATTTACCTCTGAATTGTTCTGCCTCTTCCTCATGTGAATTATTCTTTCTCTTGTGCTATTTTTCTTCAACCATAGGCCCACAGTTGATCCAGCTGTTTCTTCTGCAAGGCTTTTTTCCTTTCCTCTCTTGTCTTCGTATTCCTGGTGTTTTTTTTGGATCTCTTTAAATCCATCACTTACACTTGCGCCCCTTTTCAGCTTCTGAGTAATTCCACTTTTTAAGCTCTTGTCAGAAATACACACCAAGACTGGTTTGTGTGAGCTGCATCTCTTCCCTCCCTCATCCAAAGATGTTCCCGGTTTAATGGGAGCTATTAAAACTCCATCCTGTCTCCAGTCCAACAATCATTTTGTCTGTGTTCATGAAGACGTGCAACTTCATAACGCCAGCTAAGATTCCCTAGTTGTACATAAACCACTTCTCCCTGCTGTTCTTAGAAGGGATGGAGAAATAATTCTGCCCTTACTCAGGCAACTGCTGTCAAAATCCAGTTTAGCACTTCTTTAAATGTTGGCCTCTTATAGTTCTACAGGGTATTTCCCAAGTTTATCTGAAATACAGTTCTGTTAACATGTAATTTTAGGACAATGATGAAAAATTTATTCATAAAATACTAAAAAAAAATTATGTACTATGGTGCCATTAAATCATGTGGATAGAAGTTTTCAGGCCAGTCTCATCTTCTTGGGGTGGGGGAATTCCAGGATCCAGGCTACAAGAAAAGGTAATGCTGGAGTCCCTCCTCCCAGTGTCTTGACTTGAATAAACCGGGAACTGAGGAGAGGCAGAGTGGGCCGAGGTGGTACGGAGCAAAGCATAAAGACTAGTGTCTGCATTATAGTAAAATCACTGCCTAGTAATTCTGGTAAACATGTTTTGAATTTGATGCTGCTACTGAGTGTATTGTCTGTCACCAAGTCTTTGATTTTCTTTAAAAGCCTGTTTTATAAACTAAATAATATACTAAAATCATAGAATCATAGAATGGTTTGGTTAGAAGGGATCTTTAAGATCACCTAGTTCCAAGCCTCCTGCCATGGGCAGGGACACATTCCACCAGACAAGGTTGCTCAAAGCCCAATCGAGCCTGCCCTTGAACACTTCAAGCCCCATCCAGCCTGACCTTGAACACTTCCAGGGATGGGACATCCATAGCTTCTGTGGGCAACTTCCAGTGCCTCACCACCCTCACAGTGAAGAATTTCTTCCTAATATCTCATCTAAATCTCCCCTCTTCCAGTTTAAAGCCATTGCCCCTGGTCCTGTCACTCCATGCCCTTGTAAAAAGTCCCTCCCCAGCTTTCTTGTAGGCCCCCTTTAGGTACTGGAAGGCTGCTGAAGGTCTCCCCAGATTGTTTCTCCTAGTTGCCTCAAAATGTAGCATGCACAGTTGATAACAGAACTTGTTTCTAAGATAGACATTGTCACTTCTCATGACCAAATGCAGGTTATGGATAGAAAGCAGGGAGGTGCTAGCAGAAGAAAGTATTAAGTCTTTGCCTGTATAGATAACATAACAAGTATATTTTCAAAGGGTCTTCACTTCTTACATGACTCTTTCACAGCATTACTTTTAGGGTGCAATGTATCTTTGACTTGTGGGTTTAGTTCTTGCTTCCATGAAAAAAACATCCCTATTTTAAGTACTGTTCCCTGTTTTTTAGGTAATGCACAGCATTGCAATATATATTAAAGAATGTTGTCCTTAAATGTATATCTTACCTAAGCTTTCTCTAAGCTGGGTTGTGCTAGCTCTTCAAATTAAAACCTTTTTACAAAATTCTGTAAACATTATATATTACAAAGAGGTATGAGCAGAATTAGCCTGACTTAAGGTAAAAAAATTGTTCTGACTTCTCGATGTTAATGGTTCAGAGGCTATAGAGCAAACATTCTGCAATACTAATGTTGTTTTGTAAGTAGGCCAGCATTCTAGAAAACTAAATACAAGAAACAGCCTTACCAGGATTTACAGACCTTAATTAGAACATTTGGTAGATGAGAGAGGGAGATTGAATATGCCGGCTATTTTAAGTAATACTTGATTTAAACCATATTTCTAGTAAAGAGTGTTAAAAGGTACTTTCTAAACAAGTACATTCATACTATGCATTAGCATGTATACTTTTATTTTGTGATGGATTCAGTCTAGTGAGTTTTGCACAATTTACCACTCCCAGGCTTTTCCTCCCCAGGACAACTAGATTGAAAACAACTTATAGTTGTGTTGTTTTTTTAACAGGATCTCTTGGACCCTGCTCGATGGAGAATGCTGATCCAACAGTTTAGATACGATAACTACAGACTACATCAGCTGGGAAACAATTCTGTTTTTACTATAACACTCCAGGCAGGCCTTTCAGCTATAAAAACACCGTATCCTTTAATGCAGATACTACTGTCGAGTGCAAAAAAGCATTGTGGGTTTTTTGATTCTATGGATGCTTTTCAGAGAGCTCAAAGAGGAAATGTGACACTTGAATATTTTTGCTCATGAGTTGTTTAAATGGAGTATGAAATGGTCTCTCTGTTAAATTAAGGGGAGATTATTATAAATGGCATTATGTTTCAAAAAAAAAAAGCCCAAACCAGAATTTTGAGGTGAAATCTACAGTGTGTTTGCATACTAGGCTGTCTTTCCATGTGTGTCAAGTTAGTGAATACACCTTCAAAAGTTAGTGAGCTGGGTCAGAATTGTTATTTTTTTAAGCACTTACACAAAAATTTACCCTGTTTTTATGTGAATATTCAACATGCATCCCAACCAAGAGGAAGTTGGACAAAAACACCAGGAGGCCTGCATGGATGAACAAGGAGCTCCTGGACAAACTCAAACACAAAAAAGAAGCCTACAGAGGGTAGGAGCAAGGACAGGTAACCTAGGAGGAATACAGAGAAATTGGCTGAGCAGTCAGGAAAGCTAAAGCCCTCATAGAATTTAATCTGGCTAGGGACATCAAGGGCAACAAGAAAAGCTTCTTATAGGTACATCAGTGATAAAAGGAAGACTAGGGAAAATGTGAGCCCTCTCTAGAAGGAAACAGGATACCTGGTTACCTGGGACATGGAGAAGGCTGAGGTACTGAACAACTTTTTTTGCCTCAGTCTTCACCAGCAAGTGCTCCAGTCACACCACCCAAGTCGCAGAAGGCAAAGGCAGAGACTGGGAGAATGAGGAGCCACCCACTGTTGGAGAAGATCAGGTTCAAGACCATTTAAGGAACCTAAAGGTGCACAAGTCCATGGGACCTGATGAGACGCATCTGCAGGTCCTGAGGGAACTGGCGGATCAAGTGGCTAAGCCACCATCCATTGTATTTGAGAGCAGGAAAGTCCCCGCTGACAGGAAAAGGGGAAACATAACCCCCATTTTTTAAAAAGGAAAAAAGGAAGACCTGGGGAGCTACAGACCAGTCAGTCTCACCGCTGTGCCCGGCAAGCTCATGGAGCAGATCCTCCTGGGAACTATGCTAAGGCACATGGAAAATAAGGAGGGGATTGGTGACAGCCAACATGGCTTCACTGAGGGTAAATCGTGCCTGACAAATGTGATGGCCTACAACTGGGTTACAGCGTTGGTGGATAAGAGAGGAGCAACTGACGTCATCTACAACGTCTGGACTGGTGCAAAGCATTTGACATTGCCCCACATGACATCCTTGTCCCTAAATTGG